>NC_081830.1:67006160-67118660 GCF_030867095.1 Alligator mississippiensis | reverse complement strand
CATTTTTGTCTAGAATGAAAATCAGTCTTACTTTTTCATGGTACTCTCTTCTCAGAAGACTGAAAATAATAAAAACTGTGAAAGGCTAAACATAAAACAGTCACTGGGGTCAGCTTTTGATTGGCACCAAGATCTAACTGGTCTGACTTTCATAACCTATACAATTTTTAAAAATGAAATGTTCATGGAATCTCAAGTAGTAAATATTACCTAAGCAGTTTAGTAACAGAGAAGTGTGATGTATGGATAACTAGGAGGCAGATAAACTTCACTCCTTAACTACAGACTTGTGGCAGAACATGCTTCAAGGAGGAGGTACCAACTGGTCAGAGTCTCTCAATTTCCAACATTATCGTATTAGCTAATGAATAAACCGTCTCAGATAATTCTGCATGCAGAAACTACTGCAATATATTTCCCTGAAACTGGAGGAAGGGACACACAAACCAATATAATTCACAGAATATGGTCAGCTGTGTGTCACCCAGCAGCGAACAAATAAGTCACTTCAGAAATATCCTGTTGTTAACTGATCCAGGTAGGTGGTGCTGAAGCTGCTCCTGAAACTGACTCTCTCGCAAGGATAAAGAACTACTCTGACAATAATCTGACTGCTAATACAGCTTTCTATATAACATCACAGGCAGAAATACAGTAGCAGATAATGAACTACTAGTAAGAACAGAACAGTAGGACAGAGAGAGACCTTTTTCAGTATTTTCAAGTAGTGGTACAATAATTAATACTTATATGAGAGAAGTGGCCACATGTCCGAACAAGACCGATGCCCCATTGCACTAGATGATATATAAACATAGGAGAGACTATCCCTTTTCTGAAGAGTTTGCAGTGTAAATAAATGCCATCAGATGTGGATCCATTATACAAGAAAATATAGTAAAGAAACGACACCACTTTGCTAACTGCATACAAAAACCATATTAAAGTGAAGTTAGGTTAGTATTCGGGTGAAATATACCAGGGGTTGTCAACTGGGGGTACTTGGGGAAGGCCCTACAGGGTACGAGTACGTGGGCGGGGATGGAGCATTGCCACCCACCACCCCGCACCGCCGCCTCCCAGGAGCAGGGCTGGGACAAGGGCAGCAGCGCCTCTCTGCAGGCCCCACAGGCACTACCTGGCCAGTCGGACATGGGGGGGGGGGGGAGAAGTTTGTGCATGGTGGTGGCCGCCGCTGCCATCCACCACTCTGTGCTGCCACCACTCCACCTCCAGCAGTGCGAGGGGATGTGTGGGTGCATGTGTATGGTGGGGTGCGTGTGGGACTTGCCCTACAAACACACACACATACATACACACTCCCCCTCCCAGCTCCAGAGTACCAGCGCAAGCCCCATGCTCCCGCGGTCCAGCCATGCAGCTGGGAACTACGTGGTTCTTGTGGATAGGAAGTCAGGGAAATGGCTGGGTGTGGCGTGTGGTGGGGCTGGGCTGCTTGGCCCTGCTGATAGCTTCCCCTGGGTCCTACTGCCCCTGGCTCCTGTCATCTTTGACAGGCAACCAGGAGCAGATAAATATTAATTTTCTAATTATTTTAGGAGCCCCGTGGGCCAGATAGAATGGCCTGGGGGGCCAGATCCAGCCCGCAGGCCACGTTTTGCCTGTCCCCAAGCTAGAGTGATAAACCAAGTTTACTCCATCAGCTTGTTTTAGCCCCATCAAGTTCAAAATAGGCTAGCACAGCCCCACAAACAGCTCCTTACTTGTAAAGGCTATCAGCAAATGGTGGCAGGGCAAGTGAGGTAAGAGAGAGAAAGTGAGAGAGAAAATAAATATTTTGTTCACCCCATGAATGAGTGATGCCTCCTGAGACTTGGGAGGGAGAAGCACCATGGTAGGGAGTGGTGAACAGGGACCACCCATAACCACCGCTGGCAATGTTGGCAGCAAGGTGGGGGCGGGGAGGAGTGGTGAGTGTCAAGCAGGGATTGCTCACAGATGCTGCCAGCTGCGTCGGCAGCGATGGTGGGGGGTGCGAGCAGCGATGGTGGTGTCCAATCCCAGGGAGGGCATATGTCCCACCCCCATACCTCCCTTACACGTCGCCTATGGTCCACCCCACTTCGAAGGGACGAGTGGAGATAGGTTTTCTGTGGCAACACCGCTCTGACTAGCTATTACCTTATATGCCATAAGATTGGCCAGTTGGTCACAGTATAGGCTGGGGGGTGACTGGAATCTATAAAGAAGAGGACAAAGCTGTGTTGTTGACTTCAGTGGTTGCTACCCCAACTGGAGAGGGAGACAGGGTAATGAAACAAAAAAAGATACAGGAGAAAGCCCAAGGCAGCGATCTCATAGAATTCACAGACAGGTGGCATTTCCATTGCTACTCCAGGGTTGAGAAGGTTGCATGACTGCAAAAGTAGCAAATTAGACGGAAGGTGGGAGATAATAATTTGGTTCCTATATTTGTGGTTAAAATTTATCTTAGGTTTTAGTTTCTGTGGCCTCATCCAACCACAGTGGTGGAGGGTGGTGGTGTGACCTGGCCCCAACCTGCTGCATGGGACTTGGTTTGTTGGTTTGAGAGGGGAGGGTGGCTGTATTTATTGTTACCATTCCCCTTACACATTTCCTGATCCCTGGGGAGCCCTGCAGGCTGAATACCTATGGCTCCACAGGTTGCATTTGGCCCATGGGCTGGAGATTGAGTACCCCTAAGTCTAACTTCATTCTCTTTGTAAACACCCTTCAGGCACTTGAGGATTGTTATTAAATCTCCTCTCAGTCTTTTCGTCAGACTAAATAAGTCCAGTTCCCTCAGCCTCTCCTCATTAGTCATGTTCCCCAGCCCTCTAACCATTTTCATTGCCCTCCACTGGACTCTCTCCAATCTATCCACATTCCTTCTGTAGTGGGGGACCCAAAATGGGACACAGTACTCCAACGCTGAATAGAGGGGAAGAATCAATTCCTTGATCTGCTGGCAACCCTCCTACTAATACAACTCAGAAACAATTGGTGACAGACAGGGGGGACAAGGCTGAACTCCTCAACGAGTTCTTTGCCTCAGTGTTCCTAAGTGAGGGACACGACAAGTCTCTCACTGGGGTTGTAGAGAGGCAGCAGCAAGGCGCCAGACTTCCATACGTAGATCCTGAGATGGTGCAGAGTCACTTGGAAGAACTGGATGCCTTTAAGTCGGCAGGCCCAGATGAGCTCCATCCGAGGGTGCTGAAGGCACTGGCCGACATCATTGCAGAGCCACTGGCGGGAATATTCGAACGCTCGTGGCGCACGGGCCAAGTCCCGGAGGACTGGAAAAGGGCTAACGTGGCCCCCATTTTCAAAAAGGGGAGGAAGGAGGACCCGGGCAACTACAGGCCAGTCAGTCTCACCTCCATCCTTGGTAAAGTCTTTGAAAAAATTATCAAGGCTCACATTTGTGAGAGCCCAGCAGGGCAAATTATGCTGAGGGGAAACCAGCACGAGTTTGTGGTGGGCAGATCGTGCCTGACCAATCTAGTCTCTTTCTATGACCAGGTTACGAAACGCCTGGACACAGGAGGAGGGGTGGATGTTGTATACTTAGACTTCAGGAAGGCCTTCGATACGGTATCCCACCCCATACTGGTGAACAAGTTAAGAGGCTGTGATGTGGATGACTACACAGTCTGGTGGGTGGTGAATTGGCTAGAGGGCCGCACCCAGCGAGTCGTGGTGGATGGGTCGGTCTCGACCTGGAAGGGTGTGGGCAGTGGGGTCCCGCAGGGCTTGGTCCTTGGACCGATACTCTTTAATGTCTTCATCAGTGACTTGGACGAGGGAGTCAAATGTACTCTGTCCAAGTTTGCAGATGACACAAAGCTATGGGGAGAAGTGGACACGCCAGAGGGCAGGGAACAGCTGCAGGCAGATCTGGATAGGTTGGACAAGTGGGCAGAAAACAACAGGATGCAGTTCAACAAGGAGAAATGCAAAGTGCTGCACCTAGGGAGGAAAAATGTCCAGCACACCTACAGCCTAGGGAATGACCTGCTGGGAGGTGGAAAGGGATCTTGGAGTCCTAGTGGACTCCAAGATGAACATGAGTCGGCAGTGTGACGAAGCCATCAGAAAAGCCAATGGCACTTTATCGTGCATCAGCAGATGCATGATGAATAGGTCCAAGGAGGTGATACTTCCCCTCTATCGGGCGCTGGTCAGACCGCAGTTGGAGTACTGCGTGCAATTCTGGGCGCCACACTTCAAGAAGGATGTGGATAACCTGGAGAGGGTCCAGAGAAGGGCCACTCGTATGGTTAAGGGCCTGCAGACCAAGCCCTACGAAGAGAGACTAGAGAAACTGGACCTTTTCAGCCTCCGCAAGAGAAGGTTGAGAGGCGACCTTGTGGCTGCCTTTAAGTTCATCACGGGGGCACAGAAGGGAATTGGTGAGTATTTATTCACCAAGGCGCCCCCGGGGGTTACAAGAAACAATGGCCACAAGCTAGCAGAGAGCAGATTTAGATTGGACATTAGGAAGAACTTCTTCACAGTTCGAGTGGCCAAGGTCTGGAACGGGCTCCCAAGGGAGGTGGTGCTCTCCCCTACCCTGGTGGTCTTCAAGAGGAGGTTAGATGAGTATCTAGCTGGGGTCATCTAGACCCAGCACTCTTTCCTGCTTATGCAGGGGGTCCGACTCGATGATCTACTGAGGTCCCTTCCGACCCTAACATTTATGAATCTATGAATCTATGTTCCTAATCATCTCTTCTTCCAAGAGCTTAGAGATGGATTCCTTGAGGTCCTGCTCCATGATTTTTCCAGGGACTGTGGTGAGGCTGATAGGTCTGTAGTTCCCCAGATCCTCCTCCTTTCAATTTATTGAAGATAAATATGATATATGCCCTTTACTGTTAATTCGAGAGCACTCCAAAATCTCCACGTGTTCTCACAGATTGAGGAGAAGTGAGAACCAAATTCCTACTGTTAATGCAGTCAAGCAGTCAATTACTGTAGTACACTTCCCATTGGGTAAGATAAGCCATGAGTACCCAGAATATAAGTTTGTTCATTATTCCAAATATCAGTACAATATTCAAAGCATTTTTTTGAGATTTGCACTGACATTGCTGTTTCCAAGTTGTCAGTCATCAGAACTGTATATCTCTGGACTGATGAGGCCACCATGTTGTCAAACTCACTGAAGGTTTAATGTGATGCAATACAACGTTAAAAAGAGTGACTCAAGGGAAAGAGAGGACTACAAAACATATGCCAGAACGTTTGTTCAATCCTCATTTCATGCACACACAGCTTAAAGCATTAAAAACATATTTAGGTGTTAGTTACACGTTTCCTTCAATTTATGTGGATTTGATTTATGTGAATCTGCTCTTATGTGATGACCCTTTTTACACCTGAAATTCATTATATGCAAGGTAAATTTGCTGTTATGTGATCGACATAGGTGTACTCCCCTCTCCCCCCAAGCAGTTAAGTCTGTGAGTTTGTGAAGGGAGGAGAAAGGGCAGTGGGTCTGGGGACCCACTCACTGTAGCCCCTACTGTAGCTGCTCTGGAAGCGGCTTGCAGCTGCTGGGCTATGCCATGCCCCGAACCTTCCAGGGCTCTGCTTCCCCCAGGTCACTGTGCCCCGAACCCCGCAGCGAGGCATAGTCCAGCAGCTGCAAGCAGGTGGCGTCCGCCACTTCCAGGGCTGCAACAGGGGTGGACAGCCACCTGCAATGGGATGAGAGCAGGCTGGGGCCAGCTGCCACTTTCAGCTGGGGCCAATGGTGGCACCAGGCTCTTCCCGGCACACGGGGTGGGCTGCAGCGATGGAAGGGGGACTGCTGCCACCACAAAATTTGCCATACCCCCACCATCTGCCCTCCCAGCAGCACTGCCAAGAGCCGGGAAGAGCCTGGTGCCACTGCCAGCCTGCAGTGGTTGCTGCACCCCAGCCTGCTTTATCCCATTGCAGGCTGCTGCCCACCCCTGCTGCAGCTGCACTGCGTGGAACCAGGGGGTTCAGGGCACGGTGCAGTCCAGGGGCTGCAGGCAGCTGGCATCAGCCACTCCCAGGGCTGCAGAGAGTGGGGAGAAGTGGAGCAGTGAGGTGAGTGGGGAGAAGTGAGGTGGGTGGGGCTGCCGCAAAGAGCCCAGTGCTGCCCCTGCTGCAGCCCCAGAAGCAGCAGGCACTCCCTGCTTGCAGCCACTGGGCTGCACTGCGCCCCTCTCCCCAGCCTCACTCCCTTCCTCCCTCACCACTGTGCGAACGCATCCCTATCTGTTTCACTGTAAACTGGGTTCGCTTTATGCAAATTTGATTTATGCGCCGTTCCCTGGGAATGGATCTACTGCATAAATCGAGGAAAACCTGTACTCTAACATAGCCATTATGTTACAAATAAAGTAATATCCTTAAATTGAAATCCTTTTTAGAGATAGGGATACCCCCAACTGCAATTTAAGGTTAAAGAATAACCCATACACCAACTATCTATTTTTCAGATAGCAAAGGAAGAAAATTTTTAAAAATAATTTGTGTATTCCCTCCAACCCATCTCAAATAGCAAAAAAAAAAAAAAAAAAAAAAAGAGAGAGGAAATTGATTGGTGGATGGACTTTCAAGAAAGTCTGCTTAAATTAATAAACTACTCTAGTAAAGTAATGTGTGCTCCTGATTGCCATCCACAGACTTCTACATTAGGGTTACCATATTCCCAGGACCAAAAAAGAAGACACCTGTAGGAGGGAGGGGGCAGGAAGCCAGCAGGGGAGAGGGGGCAGGAGCCAGCAGGGGGAGGGATATATGATCATGGGTGGGGGGCAGTGATATGCCTGGGCCCAGCCTATCCCTCACTCCTAAGCCCCTGCCCCCCAGCACTGCCAGTGCCTCACACTCCCAATCCACAGCCCTGCCCCCACAGTGCTGCCATGCTCCTCACTCCCGACCTGCAGCCCCCTGTCCCCCACCCCTGCCACTGCCCCATATTCCCAACCCAGAGCCCTACCCCCCAATGCTGCTGGTGCCCCTCACTCCTGACCTGCAGCACACCCTGCATCTCTACCCTGCTGGTGTCCCTCATTCCCGACCCAGAGCCCCCTTTCCTTCCAGCCCCGCTGCCCATGCAGCTCCAGTGCATGCACATGGACACACACACACACACACACTTACTTGCCGGGGGCCCCATGCAGAGCAGAGCATGGGACCCCCAACAGCCAATCACCTAGTTCACCGCTCCCAGTCCCAAGCATCCAAGCTGTCATGCCCAGGCAAAGCAAAAACCTGGACATTTGCTCACATTTTAAAAACCACCCTGGACACCAGTACAGGGAACTAAAAAAGAGGACATGTCCAGGGAAACACAGACATACAGTAACCCTATTCTACATAGGCACAGCAGGTAACCCAGATACATCAAGTACCACTAGAGCATCAGTGTTATCTAATTCAATGCCTTACTGCCTCTTTAGCATACTGAGGAGATGAAAATAAAAACCATTATATTATAGAGTTAGGAGGTGCACCAATACATTGGTCCGATATTGGATCAGTATCGATATAAAGAAAATTGGCCGTATTGGAAATTGGCCTGTTATGACTGAAAATTTGACCAATAAATGCCAGTGTGTGTGTGCAGTCACAGTACAGCACGTAGGCAGTGAGAAGCACAGCCCGACAGCTTGGAGAGCTGCGTGCAGCTGGTAAGTCTGTTGTGGTGGAAAGGGAGGGGGGAGGGAAGGGGTATATGGGGGGCAGATCAACACCCCCCATGGTGAGGCAGGGAGTGGGGGCAGAGCAGGCACTTCCCAGCTGGGGTGGGGCAGGGCACTGGCCCGAGTTGCAGCTTGTTCGGGGGGGAGAAGCTCCCGCTGCTGCTTGCACCCTGGGAGGGTGTGGGGGGGCATGTGCCCCCAGATCTGTGTGGGGCAGGGTGGGCGGGCTGCACTGGGCTCTTCTCAGCAGGGGCTGGGCTTGGGGTGGGTGGCAGCAGGACTGGCAGGGGGGAATAGAGAGGGGGCTGCAGCCACCCCAAATTTCGCTGTAGCCTCTCCATAGTCCCCCCTCCCAGCACCACCACCACCACCTACCCAGCACAGCCCTGGCTCTTCCCCGAGTGTCCCCTCTCCCTGCTCCATCCTGTGCCCCACCCCTCCCTGGCTGGGCAGTGCCTGCCCCCTCCCTCACCGCAGGGGGGGCATTGATTTTCCCCTCCCATGCCACTTCCTTCCCTCTTCCCCTTCCACCACAACAGGTTTACTAGCTGTAAATCGGATCATATCAGCTGATATGCCTCGCTATTGGCCCCCAAAATCTCTATCAGTGCACCCCTATATAGAATCACAAGGTAATCCTAAAGCCAGAAAACTTTAAAACCACAGGAGGAGATGCTATTATTAACAAATGTAAACCACTATCATTTACACCAACACAATTTTTAAAAAAGCCTTCCAAGTTGTTTTTGGTCTGGCAACAACCACTTACTTGAGTCTTTCTTGAACACTTTTACAGAATCATATAAATGGGAGCTATTTAAAAAAAAATCCTTATTTTAATTCATACAACCTATTCAACTCCTAGAAATAGTCATGTAGGATAGTAAAATAGCCAGAGTAAAATGTGGACAAAACTGAACTGCAGGAAATTCTCAGAAAAATTACACATCTCTCACTCATTGTAAATTAATCTAAAATACTTACCAAATAAATGTCTGTTACATATCTTATTTCTCCAGAAAGGCATGAAATGGCAGTATTAACTTAATTTAAGTTAGGATATTGTATTATATTTATTAGAACTCACAATATGTATTACAAAGCTACACATATGCACCAACAGTTAAATCCAAATAAATCTAGAACAGTTCCTGTATGTTCAAATGGAGAAATGTGAATTTCAGGAAATGCAGCTTGAAATACATAATTTGTGGGAAAAAAAAATTCTTGAACTTAAATGATAAAATCTAAGGAAACATTCTTCTATGGCTTCTGACAAATATTTTTCGTGTTTCAAATACAAATACATTTTAACCTATTTGGTTTGGAAAGCAATAATCTTTGGATTGGCAATGCTTACCCTGCAGTTCCAGCAATGCATTTACATGACTAGAACATTCTAGGTATATCCTCAAAATGTTTTTATTTTTGGGGGGACGGGGAAACCTGGAGAGCTTATCTTCAGAGGATATGTGGAAGGACCTGTCATTTGAGATTGTTTGCATACTAGAACTAGCAAAAAAAATGATGCCATTGAAATAAACTTAGGGGAAAAATACTATATTTCATATGAATTTTCTGTCTTCCTCTCTCCCCAGCTCATTTTTAAATTGTGAATACAAATAGTTTTTTTAAGCATATATTTCCATCTACCAATTGTGAAAATTACTTATGGAGATGAAATGGTGCTTAGGTGTAAGAGAAAAATGCTCTAAATGAATAGAGTTTTGGGAGCCATAAAGAAACACTGAGCCATTTCCTTAGCTGATTTAAATCAGTATAGTACCATTTACTCCATATTCAGGAGTTTACTTCAATGGAGCTTCGCTGACCTAAGTCACTTGAGGATTTGATCCATTATGTCACATTCTTTAAGTTCCTCTGATATTTTGCAGAGTTGCGGAAGTTTATTCCCAAACAGATTCTGAAAGTTTATTGAACTTTCATGTCCAAAAAACATTTACTTTCTGTACTTTTTATGTGGAATTCGTGGGATTTTCCCCTTTTTCCTCCATACTTTTGATTAGATATTTTCCTAGATGTCGTTCCTATTTTCCCTGCCTTGGCTAGTTCAATGAATCCAGATCTCTCACCTAGATCCCTCATCACTTTCAGTCCTCCAGTAAAGTAATAATTCTAAAAATTGCCCCTTAATTGGCAGCTTAAAGCTTCAGAAGCTTTATTGGTTCTATAAATGGTCTTTTAAATAAGTTGTTATAAAAACATTACTTCTCTAAACCCTCTGCCAAATTATATTAGAGGCCTTTCATGTTCTTTTAAAATGAGCCTTCCTTAATAATCTATTACTTATACATATTTTCTGTATATAGAATGTAGAGGTGCACTGATAATGATGTTTTTAGCTGATACTGATGGCCAATTAACCAGCTATATCAGCCAATACTTATCTGATAGCCAATGTGCAGCCCGGCAGCTTGAAGAGCAGTGTCCAGCTGTTAAGTCTGCGGGGGAGGAAGGGGTGTGGGGGGAAGGCCCCCACAGTGAGGGATAGAATGGGGCTGTGACAGGGGTGGGGGCAGGTGCTGCCTGACTGGGGTGGGGTGGGGTGCAGGGCAGCTCTCTGCCATGGCACACACCCTCACGGGAGGCATAAGGGGCATGTGTCCCCCCAAAATTTGTGTGTAGGGCAAGGGCAAGCTGCCCACTGCAGACTCGGGGCCAGGGGCTGCCCTGGTCTCTTCCTGGTGTGGGGGGGGGGGGCTTGGCTGGGGCTGTGCTCAGGGGAGGCGGGGGCAGGGTGGGTGGCAGTGGCACTGGGAGCAGAGCTACGGTGAATTTGGGGTGGTTGCAGTTCACCCTGTAGTCCCCCCTCCTAGCACCACCGCCGTCCACCCCAAGCACAGTCCCGACCCAGCCCCCTGCTGGGAAGAGACTAGTGCAGTCCCTGGCCCCGAGCCCAAAGCAAACAGCCAGGCGGTCGCAGTCCCAGCCCACCCACCCCTTGTCTTGTGTAAAAATCCAGGGGGGCACATATCCCCCATGCCTCCCCCAGGGGTGTGCTGCTTCTCCCTGCATGAGCCGCCCTTGGCTCTGTCCCGTGACCTGACCCAGCTGGGCAGTGCCTCCTCCTGCCTCATTCCCTCCTTCACAGTGCAGGTCTTGATCTGTCCCCCCTCCCCCCCACCTCCCTCCCTCCCTCCCCCAGGCCCCTTCCTCTCCACAGACTTATTGGCCCAATGCTGCCCTCCAAGCTACTAGACTTCAATCCTGGTGGTGTACATCCTGTGGCTCTGTGCATGCACGTGGCATTTTTTGGTGACATTATCAGCTGCAATGGCCAAAAGAAGCCAATTGCCGATAATGTCAATTTTCCTTTTATTGGTGTTGATCCTATATGGACTGATATATCGGTGCACCTCTAACAGAATTATACATTTCTAAAGGATGTATAGCCTACTGAATGGCTTTTGAAATGCTGGTATGCACAACCAACCTGTACAAGTTTCTATTTCAGACTAAAAAAAAAGATTATCATGATACAAGTTTAATCTATGGCAATCCTGCATTCCTCTGACTACACTTCAATTACCTCACTTGTTTCTTGCAAATATCTCTCCATTTCCACTGTACATTTCATGCACAACAGTCATAATATTTTAAAAGTAGTGCCACTGTCTTATAATTGGGAGTACGTATGGCACAAATAATCAATGTCTCAGGAGACAGTCTTCTAATATTTGTGTTTTTTGTAGCTATAAGTACAAAGCACGGAGACACAATGGAAGGCAAGAGAAACTGGAAGAGAATGAAAAAAATCTGTTCATTAAAATTAGCACAACAACAGACAAGATCTAGAAACTCAGGATCGAAATACATCTTTGGTTTCTAGGAAATAATATTTTAATAGTAAAAACCATGGCAATGACCATTATATGGCATATATCTATTAAAAGTCTAATGATCTCAAAAAAACCTTCTTTATCTGTAGCACTTTTCCTCCAGGCATCTTAAAGCATTTGCCAAACCACAGGCTTTACCCGAAGCCTATTAAAATCAGTCAGTCCTCTTTCCATTGACTTGAAAAGGAGATGCATCAAGCCCATTAAGCTTCACAACTTCCAACAGCAGTATGAAAGTTAAAAAATGGGAAAAGAGAAGTATTAAGATGTTTAGCAGTTTATCCAAGGTTAACTAGAAAAAGTCTACAGCACAGTCAGGAAGAAAACACTGCTATTCCAACCATCATTGCTACTCATAAACCACAAGACCGTTCACTATGTAAACTAGCATTTGGATCATGCAAATTAACTAAGAATTAGTCCTTTAACCTGTACTTATGCAAGCAGTCTTTACACAAGTGCTATTGATGTCAATGAAAATATTCACAAGATCAAAGATCATTCATGTAAGTAATGGTAGCAAAACTGACTCCTTAATCCTTTAGAAAACAAATTTTCATCACAGCCCTGTTTAGTGTTTAGGAACCAATTAGGTTTCATAACAACTTAGAGGTTTGCATAATTTTATGCTCTGGATACCGACTTCTGTGAGGCTCCATGCAATTCTAAGGAAGCGACTGTATGCAACAGGGGTGGGCAAAATATGGCCTACGGGTTGGACCCAGCCTGCTAACAGGTTTGATCTGGCCTGTGGGTGGACAATTACTAACTTACTGGATCTGGCCCATGGGCGGCTGGTAGCTCTGGCCACTGTGTGGTGCCAAGAGGGAGAGACTGCTTCTGCCCAGTAGCATCAGGCATCTGCTGTGGACCTGGGTAGAGCTTCTGCTGCAGCATTCAGACTGAGGCATCAGGTGTTGACGCTGCAGGAAGGTTCAGGAGCCCCAGTGCAGAACCTGCCTGCAGTGTCCACAGCTGACCCTGCTGCCCTCCTGGTGGTGGAAGCACCCACGCAGAGCCCTGACCTGGAACCTGCTCTGACACTCACCTGTGGATGCAGGCAGGAGCTGCTGATGTGCCAGGTGGGCATCAGCATCAGCCGTAACACTGCTGACAGGTTCTGTGTTGGGGCTCCAGAACCTGCTGGCTGTGCCCATAGCTGACACTGCCACCTGCCAACGTGGGAGAAGTTCCTGCCTGGGTCCACAGCTGAGCATTGGGGCTCCTGATGAGTTACAACTTTAGCTGGGTTCTGGAGGGAGGGAAGGTGGTGGAGAAAGATAGAGAAAAGAGAGGGACACAGAGCGAGGGACAGTGATGAGAGAGCAAGATAGAGACAGACAGAGATGGATGTGGCCTTTGACAGGTCCACAAAACTCATTATGTGGCCCCCCAGCCAAAATAACTGCCCACCCTGGTATACAATCAACTATAAGATCAGAACTTACCCAGAGAGAGAGACAAAGAAATTAAAGGTGAACTGAAATGTTTGTTAATAAAATACTAAATGATTATTACCAGAGAATACCAACACTCAATTCCAGCATGTTCAAAGTAGCTAGGTAGGAGGTCATTTCCAGTTCTACTTTAAAAAGCGTGAGTCATACATGATTTCAGATCTTGGAGAACGATCTTGCACACCCTTACTCAGATGTAGAGACCCACTGATTTCAGAAGTATTCTTAAGAAAATAAGGATTTTTGAAATCTTGATTTTGAAAGGAGTCTAGGGGATTTAACCACCTCCCATTTCCTCCAGCTTTTTTTTAATTGCAGTTCACTTAGAATTTGTATATTGAATCAGTTGAAAGGCAAGGAATAAAAATCCAAAAGGCATCCTAGAACCCCTGGCTTCCAGTCCTGCCTAATTTACATCAGAAATTTCTGTTACTTCGCATGGTTTCTACTGGCCAAATAATACCCTGTAGGAAAGGTGGTTACATATCAAAGTTGTGGTACATTGTCTATAAAGCTATAGTGTCAGGTGTCAGTTTAGACCCAAGATTTAGAAAGGGCAAAAAGTAAGCTTCTACGAAGGTCCAAACGTACAAGACAACACATGCAATAATTATTTTTACATGTGAATTGATAAAGTCTGCTTATAAAGGAGTAAGATTCTCCTGCTCCATTTGAAACAAAACACTTGAATGACTTGTCAACCAAAAATTAGGCTAATTAAATTATCCAAACTAAGTATAATTGCACAATGTGAACAAAGCACCTACAATGAAATGTGTATTTAAAGATACTTTTATTCCAACAACATAACTTAAACAAGTAAGGATGTTTTTAAATAAATGATTTCTTATTTTACATATCCGTTTAATTTTTGTACCACCAAGTTTAATTATAATGTATATATGCCTGAGGGAGTGGATTTATTATCACTATCTTAGAGTGAGCCAGTGATGACTGCAATCCACAAGCTGAGGAAGCATTTCAGTAACTGAATCATTTCTGTAAAACAATACAAAGTCATAGTGCTTACTGCTATCTACCTACAGAGTAGATAGCCATTCCTCAATTATTCTCAATAAAAACACAATATGTGGAAAGCAAAGCAAATATAATCTGCTCTTAAACGACAGTACCACAGATAGCAGTTTTCTCATTCTCTTCCTCTGCCTCCTCAGTACATGCTAATAATTACTCTTAATATTTATAATGAAAACAGTTGCATGATGAAGATTGGATAGTTTAACTCAAATATGACACTAGACCTCAGTATACCTCAAACTTTTACCATTACAGCAGAGTAAAGTTTGTTTAAATAGCTGGGGAGATGGGAGATTTCTGTTTCTAGTACTAGCATCAAAATTTCCTCCCATCATGCATGAGTTTCTAAAAACAGATGAACTCTTGCTTTTACCAAAATCTTGCATAGCTATAAGACTTCATATTTTAACATTTGCCTAAATAATTAGAGATCCAGCAACTTCAAAGAAAATTAGTCACTGAGGACACCTCTAAAAAATTTTGTCATTCCTTCTCTATAAATAGTAAATGTTTAATGAGAGGGCAAGATGTCTGAAGTTACCTTTACATGCATCATCTTTACATTATACGTTTCATTTGTAGACCTATAAAGCAAGAGTCTTAGCTTGTTTTATTACCTGAATTTCTAGCATGGCAGTCTAAGGATAGTTAACAAATGCAGACTGCAAATGTAAATATATTTTAAAACTGTTAAGCTTGATGACATACTGCACAGACTGGTGACCATAATTTGCTTTTGAAAATCCTCTGAGATTCTTACTCCCTCAACAAGCAAAGATCTTCATGGTGCACACAGGCAACTGGGGGGGGGGGCACGTGTCCTTCCTGAGATTGGTCTCCGACTCAGCACCGCTCAGGACGGGGCAGTTTTTTTGCTGTGAGGGCTGGAGGCAGGTTGGGGGAGGGGGGCACTAAGCCCCAGCACAGAAATACAGGAGTGGATATGGGGCGTTTGGCCCGCCCCTAGGTCCACCCACAAATTGTGCCCCCCCTGACTCAGGAGGGACCAGTCACCCTTGATGGTGCAGTTCCAACAAAATAACCGTAGGTCCTTTTACTAGCCGATTAATAAACAAGCATGTTTTGTCCTTTTAAATTATAGGCAAGTGAAACAGCAACAATATAAGCCTGACACAGAGGAATGCAAGGGGATCAATCAGTTTTTCTTTATATCGAAAACAGTTGCTTATGCAAACCTTCCAATGTGCTGGACCCTTGAACACAGCCATAGAATAATGCAAAGATGACCCAGCTAATAATGAAAAAATGATTTATGCAAGTGATAACAAATAAGGCTAATTTAAAACTATTTATAAAACTTAGAATTGAATAGATAGATGCAAAGAAATAGTTTTGCCTTTTGACTATTATCTTTAGAATTATGCATCTGAACCTTTATTTCAGATAATTTGACAAGCATATTACAGATGCTAAATAATGCTACTGCCACTGGTCTATATAAAATGTTTGTAAGCATATATTCTAAAGATATTCAGTAACTTAGCTCTTAGATGTTTTCCTAGTTTAATGTCACATCATTAGCTAAAAATACTAATTAAAATCCCTTAAAGCATAGGTTATTAATCTATAAGACATACAAGCATTATAAACTAACTAAATCAAGAGTTTCCTTCCTAAATTTTGTAATCCTGCTAATATATTAACTTATAATCAGTTGATTATGCTACAGCTAACTATGAAACCTTCAGTAAAAATCACTACATTGTGCATTAAAATACACTGCCCTATTGCACAATATTATACTAAAAGGAAACGTTTGAACATTTTTTCTTCATAGCACATCTGATAAAACAAATCATGAAAGCAGGTTTCCAGTCAAAAAAAAAAAATGACCTTTGGACACAAAACATCTTCTAAATAGCGTGGTTCAGCATTTCTCAGTTTGAGAACAGGTAAAACTGGTGATTATCAATGATTTCACAAAGGTTCTATGCAAGGAAGCTATTATTAATTCTACAATTAGTTCTACAAGAAATATGGCTCATTATAGGTCCAGTGACAGTAAAATACACTCTAGCTTCTATAACAGTATTCCGTTCAGTAGCATTGAACATAAGAATAAGAACGTATTAACATTTGAAAATATACTCAGTAAAACATTCTGATGATTTCTCTTAATATACTTTCACAGTGTGGCCAAAAATTATTTCTAGCACACACCACTTGTTTATGCTTTTATTATTTCTCAGCTGTGAGAAGCCACTATAGCATGTTTATATTATCACTGCAAATACAAAATAATCTATCTTCTTGTAGATTATTGTAACATATTTAATTTTTTACACTTCTGTATAGTTACATAAAATGACCATTATCCACACAGAGGAGATGTAAAAGTGACTCTTGCCCAAGCCCCCAAAATGTAATACCAGGAAATGTCCAAGTCTTTTAGTTGGAGTGACCAATGCGGTATTCATCAACTTGCTCCATCACAGCCTGACTGTGAAAACAGGTTCTAGGATGCGGGGCAAAGGGACACTGTTTCCTTTTTCCCTTAAGCCGTTTATATCAAGCCAGCAACATGCCTTGTTTTCTAGCCAAATTCCAATAGATGCATTTATATTTCACCCATCTATGTTTCCCCTATATAAGTTGGCTGAGTTATTCTTTGCCTTCCAATAAGAACAGTGCTGTATAGTATTGTTAACCACCACCTTTCACCCTACACCAAAGATGGTTACATTTCAGTGTTATACATAGTCTATGAAAAGGTTCTTTGGGAGTAAAATACTTTATCAGAGTAAGTTGTGGCACAAGGATTTACCTGCAATAGTGCCAGTTACTAACAGGGAGAGATGTGCAGTGAAATCTTTGGATCAAATTCCAACCTGATTTACCGAAGCATATATTTAAAAATTCAAGGAAACTAGACTGATTTATCTCACCAGAGAACCATTTTAAAGGCTGTTTTTTTTTCCAATTG
This sequence comes from Alligator mississippiensis, assembly GCF_030867095.1. Lineage (NCBI taxonomy): Eukaryota > Metazoa > Chordata > Crocodylia > Alligatoridae > Alligator > Alligator mississippiensis. Next base: position 67,101,691 of record NC_081830.1, on the reverse strand, counting down.
GTCCACAACTGAACTAAAATAAAATAAATGAAACACTCAAAGTTTCAAAGTTGCTATTTAAAAAATAACAAGTATACAAATTATTTTCATGTAGGAAATAAACCAGCTGGCAGGATGATACTATTTTTGTTTCAAGCGTTATTCAGCTCTGTAGATACCAGTCTTTTTAAAAAAAGTTAACCTTAATAAAACCTTTAAAAAAATTCCTTTTAATTATATACTTTGTAAAAGATTAGAAGTGATAATCAAGGAGTAACAGAAGAAACTTGACAATACTGAAAAAATAATATCTCTTTTGTTATAACAAGCTTCTGTATTTTGGAAAATTACTAAGAAACATGTTGATATTTGGAAACTAATGTGTAAATCTAGGGCCCAAAAAATCAGAAAGTAAAATACAAGAAAATCTTTTACAGCTTCAGTGTGCTATTTTAACTCATCTCCTTCCACTGTTTCATTCAGTGCATTCATTATTGAGGTGATGAGGCTGCTGAACGTAAGTGCCACATGCAACACCAGAGATTCACTAGGTGGCGCAACAAGAATAATTTACTTCCTTGCTTTTCAATACTGTGCCTGTCTAAGGGAATGTAACAAATGAGATGACAGATGACAAAGTACTCATTATCTGGGGTTTGTCTAATCCTTAAGTATTAAATTGAACTGGAACCTTTTGATCTACTTGTACCATGAATGATTTCAGCTAAGAAAATGTATGTTGTAATAAAATTATGCTAAAGCAAAGCATACTTTTAATAAGACAGAATGTGTTTCTTTTATTTAGCTGGTATTAGAAAAGTATTCCATAAAGAATGCAGGTGCAGCTCATTTAGATTAAATGTATTATAGTTTTGATATAGAAAGAGTTGATTACACTTTTAAAAGATACAGCTAAAAAGAATAAAAATATGAAGGGAAAGTTTTTTTAGACAGCTACTCTCGCACGAAGTACAATGATCAACTATGACATTTTGGAATATCTCCCAAGCAATGTTACTATCACAAATTAATTAGTTCTACAATAGTTATAATACATAATGATGGCATACATTAGTATTAATTTTTAAAATGTATTTTTTATTAACATTACAGGAATATAGAGTAATAATGGGAGCAGTCCTCTATAACAAAATATTAAACCATTTCCTAAAACATAGTCCAATATAATTGTAAACTTCTTCTTTCCAAGTCTTCAACCATTTAAGCGCATAAACACACCATAAGAAATACAGGTAGGCCAACTATTCTGTGTATGCATGCTTTACAAAATTATGTAAAAAAAATTGTAAAGAAAATTAATACTAAAATCACATAATAGAAGATTTGCTCTAACAATTAACCTCATTAAGGAACATTGTGAAGATACATTTCTACTTGCGCAGTATTTATATAATGTACTCAGAATGACTGCAAAGAATGAATACTTCTTACAGACTTGAGTTGTACTATGGGGTGGTCCTGTAGAAAGCACATATATGCAACTCCCCATGATATCAATTGGAGATTTGCATGTGAAACAAGAAAAAGACAAAGGCCTTCCTAGAACAGTGTGGAAGATAGCAGTAAACAAATAGGGGAGGGTTGAAGAATCAAATGGATATTGGAGAAATAATGTATCAAAATGTTAGTTAAAACCCCCACAATATTAACTAGGAGATGCTCAATGGGTGAACATTTTTGCTGTTACTAAATATTTACCCAATTCACTCACTAACTTGAAAAATGTAAATATAATCCATTATTAATTTAAAAGGCCTTATTTAATTTACATGTTATTTTTCTGTAATATATTAAATGTATCAAGTCTCTTCTGCTGAATATTCATACACTGGGAAGCAAGTTATCTATTATACATCCAAAAAACTTGACCATGAATTCCATAGAACAAATTACACATGTATTTCTATACAAGTACCAAAAATGAATGTAGAGAATGGTTAGTCCAAAACTATGAAATGTAGTCCATGGGCACACTGCCATGTAGAACCATCAGTTGTCCCTGTTTATTTCTCTGGATTTCTTTCTAAACTGAAATAATTTTCTCTTTAAAAAATAAAAATTGACTATTAAAAGATGTCCATTTAATCAGATAGCTCATCCATTCTTAGAAGAACTCACCCCAAATTCTCCAGTAAAACTGCAGCCATGAGTTCATACATAATGTGCTTTCTAATTACATTACATTCCAACAATTGACTCAATGAAATGTGTAGCTATTTCTTATCATGGCTGTCCCGAGTACTGAAGACGATTCATGTGCCTAGGACCAGAGCAGGCACCCTGAGTGGTTACCCAGATTGCCCACCAGTAAGGCCAGTTCTGACTAGGACTGTAATTATGCAATAGGCAATGACACCTGTACATGTGTGCTTTAGCATACAGACCCCATTCCCTCATTGGACTTGAGGACAACCATAAATCGTTTGTTTAATTTAAATCACCCATGCTTACTGTGTTCAAGGATTAGCAAACTGGCCAGTAACACAGCACTATAGCGCTGTCCTTTGAAGTTCTGTCAGCCCTGATATGGAGTTCCTGAAAGTGGTACGTACAGCTTTCGATAAGCGTGGCGAGGATCTCCGCTTGCTACACTCCGCTCAGTGCCTCTGGAAGCATTATTGCTTAGATAGTCTTAATGTCAGTGACTGTTCAGGTAGTTAACTTCTACTTAAAAGAAGCATAATTTGCCCCTGCAAGTTTTCCAGAATGCTGAAAAGTGCCACATGATGGCAAGTTCATCTGCCAAATTTAAAAAGGAAGATTTTAGCCTAACCTCTAGAGCACATATGGAAAAAAATATTTTTATGATTATTAACTCCTGCTAAAGCCTTTGTGTTTGTGAACACATATCCTGTTTATCCTTGTGATTAGATCATAATTTGCCTAATGCTGCTATATTTCAAAACTGTCAGGAGCTATGCTGTCTACAGTACAGAATACTTGGAGAGCCACACAAAGCAGCATACTGTAAAACCCAAAGTTAGTTACTCCTAAGTCAAACTGGGCTTAACATTAAATAAACTTCTCTAGATAAAGAACAGTAAAGATACCCTTGTCAGGAATATTAATATTCCAGTCATAGATCTGTAAGGAAAAAAAGTACAGTGAAAAGGGACAATGGATGTTAGGAAGCAAAAGGTAAAAATTGACAGATAAAATTCAGTAATGGCAATCAGGACTAACCTCCCCAAAGACACCCTATATCTTGGTTACTGCCTACTGTATTAAGACTGCCTTTCTCATCACTTAATGCTTATTTTCATCACTTTGCTTAAAATATTGATAATCAATTAGGGCTACGTCTGTTTTGCCACAGAATCTGTGTCACAGTCTATCAGACTGTCAGGGCCAATTCAATCCTCATTCAAAGTTAATTTTTTCTTCATAAATCTGCCTTTGGAGGAGTCATTAGGCGCAGAACATAGCCTGAGGTGCAATCACCTATTCTCTTTCATTAGTGGCAGGCAGAGAAGGTGAGGGAGATTATTAGAACTTTGGAATGATCACAAAGCAGCGTGCTGCCTGTCAGATCCCCCCAACATTTAATTCATCTAGCCAACTCACCAGCACTCTTTGCCAACAGTTTTAAATGGACATTATTCATGAACATCTGTGACATGCTGAATATTCTGAACCAGAAATGATGAAAAAGCAGTGCCCCTTTTGACTTTAAAATTAATTCTATGGTCAAAACAATTAAGAATATAACAAACATGTTTTGTGATGTTATTTTTAGTCATCTAAGATTGAATTTTGAAAACCAAACCTGTGTACTTAACCTACTAATTCAAATATAAAGGTATCTCAAAACCTGTCTGTAAAACATAAACAACGTGACAATAATTTATGTGATGAAAAATAATGTGCATTTCTTTTACTGAGGAAATAACTGGTTTTCATTAAGTTCATTTTAAGTGATTAAATAATTAGGTTGCTTCACTATCTGGGGTTCTTGATCTATTTCTAAAAGGTAGCCAAATGAAGTGACACATTGGATTTTAATACAATGCCATAATAAATTATAGTGCACTTTACTCATATTGTATGATCAGTTACAGTGGATGAGAAAAGATTTCCCAAATCAAATACATTACATTTATTACCTCTTTCTCTAGCTATTAAAAGGATAGAAACAGCAGTTATAAATGGTGACAGTGTCGGCATTGTAACATTTTCCAAAGAGGGGTGGAGGCAGATAGTATGAAATGCTGGCATCCATAGAAATTTAATGGAAAAACTACAGCAGGTATATAGAATTTCTTTAATACTTCAAGTAGTAATTGCTTTATTCTTACATGTGAGGTTTGGAAGATCAACATTTTTCCCTATTATTATTACTGTGAAAATAGTGCTATCCTTACTAACCTTTCCTTATCCCACTCCATTTACCTTTCTGAAATATTTCAATTGAAAAAAAAAAGGGCAAATTTAGTTTAAGTTGGCACAATTCCCTGGACTTAAATAGAGCTAAACAAATTTAGTTCAGCTGGCACAAAATGTTTAGAATAAAATAGGGCTGAATAAGCTCTTGGCTAGGTACATTCATTTATTATTATGATTAATGAAATTCCTAACATTTTTTCTCATTTTGTTTCCTGCACACTCAGTATGATAAACATTTCAGTTTAAATACATTTGGACATTAAGGACTATTTGGTCCAAAAGTGACTCCAGGACTCCTGACCCATTTTAGTGAAGGCTATTAATTATTCTAAAAATTTGTCTCCCCTTCAGAAAGGGATGCATACTTTTGACTTTGACATGATGCAGACCAGGGCAGCAGACTCCATTTCCCAGCAGCCCCTGCCTGCATTGCTGTGGCCGGTTTCCATGGAGACCCTAGCAGCGGTGGGACAGTGACAGCATGGGGCCAGGGCTTCCCTGGAGACTGGTCCCAGCAGTGTGACAGGGTGCACAGCTGGGTGAGGCTGGCATCTTGCAGCAGTGACAGCGTAATCTGGAGCTGGGGCAGAGCTGCAATCCACTGCCCACACACCCCTGCTGCGGAGCAGCTCCCTGCCCAGCTGCACACCTTGCTAGGGCTTCTGGGACCAGTCTTTGTGGAAACCTGGCCCCACACTGTCACAGCACTTCTGCTGCTGGGGCTCTTTGGAAACTGGCTGCTGCAATGCAGGCAAGGGCTGCTGGGAAATGGAGTCCGGCTGACAGCTGGATCTGCCACTTTACCCACCCCGATGTAGACACTTCAGGCTATACTTAAGAGCCATCACACCTATATAGCAATTGAGACTGCGAGGGGGATATAGACACAATGAGAAAATAATCACGTACTCAAAAGTTTGTCTGTATCCTAACTATGCAGTTGTCCAATAAAAGATATGACCCAAACAAATCCTTGCCCCTCATATAATTCCTGGACCACCACACATACAACATTACTCTAACACTACCATAGGAACAACATGCAGCCTCAATGTATTATATTATATGTTGCCAAAGGGAGCAATTATTTCCTGGGAAACAGTCAAAGACGACAGACATGCTAAGACAGTGGTGGGTTGGCATTGTTGTGGCTGCTTGGAGAAAAGAACTAGATTATGGAGAGAAGGATGTGTGTGGGGTTAAAATTAACCTCAAAGCACCTATACTTAAATGAGGAACAAGACAGAGAGAAGAGAATTCCACACGCAAACATCAGTGGAGTTACAGGGATAACTTTCAGCCATTCTGGAAAAACTTTTTAAAAATTAACCTACGTGAGAAAGTCTGAAGTGTCTACTCAAAGTATTTTATTTATTCTTAAATTCAAGTAATTGACCGTCTCTCATCTCTTCTCCCCTTCTATGTCATATGGAATCACCTGGGGGAAGGTATTCGAACCCTTGCCATTGCAGTAGCTGCACATAAGGAGTTGCACATTAAGTGAGGACTCCTGTATCTGAGCTCTATCTACTTCCAATCTACTGCAAAACTCCTTTTGTGACATGGTGCCTCTTTCCCTTTGGCTAAGTACAGATGGTCAAAAAGCTTAAGGCTGATTCAGTCTTTGCAGGTTAGTCTAAACTGCAGAGATTAAACTGAGAAACAACTGGACACACATTTACCTTTGAGTTAGGAAATGCAGCCACATGCCTGCAGTGGCTCAGGCCAGAAGCCAGGGGGCGCTACAGCATGGCTCTCTGGCACAGCCAACATGGGCTGTGTGTTTGCTGCTTCTTCCTGTTGCCCCTGAAGCCTCTACAATTTGCAGTCCAGAATCACAGTAATAGGACTCTGCAGAGTTGCTTATCACTTCTTCCTGCTTCCAGGTGCCTCCGGGATTTGTAGTCCACAGTTATAGCCAGCAGTAACTTTCAGTATGTTTAGCAGGGCAGCTCCATACTCGAAGGAGGGGGATTTAACTCCCTTCCCTGGTCCTAGACCTTAGCCAGGGTTTGCCTGTGGGAGGCAATCCTTCCTTGCCTCCCCGCAACCCTTCTCTGCTGGAGGAGATAGCACAGCCCAGCCTAGGGCTAGAAAGCCTAGGGCTGAGAGCTAGGGGACTCTGATTTAACTTAAACCAGGCAGGGGTCTGGGACAGAAGTTTCATAAACCAGTTTGACAAAAAATCAGTTAAGTCTGATTAAATCTGAAACTGCTTTAAGATAAACCTACATTCAGTCAGGCTTATCTTAAAGCAGTTTCAGCCATTTATGTGCACTGAACTTATGTTCCGTTACAGGCTTAAACTAGTTGCTGATGACTTAAATCAGTTTATGTGTAACTTCTGTCCCTAGCCTTTGAGTTTGTGTAGCAGAGAGAACTTTCCTCTGTACAGACTGGGACATTGAGCAGTAAGCATGTACAGTTTCCCCACAGCTTTTCCCGGCAAGACAATCACATAGCATTGCATTTGAATACACTAAGTCAAGTCACTTGAGGAGGCTGAATACCTATCACCTGAGAGACAACAACAAAAAAGTGAGAACTGACAACAAAACTTTCAGGACATAGTGATAATGGAAGTGATTATGCTAACATTTGAGTCAAATATCACAGTATACCTAGTATGAACTAGCTGTTTCTAGAGTCTGAGAAGACTCAGTCTGAGCTGAGTGCTTACAAAGTTAATAAAAAGTGTCTTGCCTTTTCTGTAATCCCATGCTGTTGCCAAAAAATGAAGTCACTGCTTCCACCAGATCTATAAGTTTTGCAAATATATATATATATTTTTTTTTACATAAGATGGCCTATAGGGTGAAATGATCTTATGTGCAGTCAAGATTGTTTCTTTGTAAGACAGGCCAAGCAACTTTGCAGGGATATTAATCTCTAATGTGAAAGGATTCCTTCAGAAAATATTTATCTTGGTTACTGATACAAATTTGGGAATTTCTATAACTTCAGTTACTTCTTTTAAGAGACTTTTTTTTTCTAATCAGCATCATGGGCAAACTGACTTACAGCTCAGTCTTGCTACCACTGAAGTCAATGGTAAAACTCCTACTTGGATTTAAATGGCAACTGGTTTGGTCCCTTGGCTTCTTAGTTTTGCTATGTATGATTGTAAAAAAATATTTATGTAAAATACAAATGGCCAAGTGAGGTTCAGACTACTATGGAGACAGTGATATAACCTGAACCTGAGCAGTAGACATTTGTACAGCCAGAGAAATTAGGCAGAAATAGATTTAGGACCAAGAGAAACTAAGAGTAAATTAAAAAAAAAAAATCAATCAGAATAGAAACAAAATTTTTTCTGACTGAAAAAATTCCTACGCACTTGATGTGGTTGAGAACATGAGCCAGAAAAGCCAGCATTTGGTCAAATATGCCATTAATGCAATAGAGGAAAATCATTCTTCAAAAAGCATGTCATCATTTGTGCCAAGAAGGTCCACATTCTTGGAAAGCAACAAAGCAGTGATTTTAGAACTCCTATAAGTTACACAGTCTAAAAGAACAAATTACTTCAAAATGAGTAAACATTAATGTCGAAGATGTAGCCATGAAATCTGATAGTAGGGCACAGCAAAATGTTATTACAAGAGAAATAAGCAAAAGTGAAACTAAGGAAAAGTTACAGATGTCGTACTCAAAACTGAGTCCATGTAAGGACATATTTAACAGTTTAAGAGCAGGTTACTATTGTGACTTGTTTAAAAAAAAAAATCAATACCATTTAATTTGCCAAATAATAAATGTAAGTATGCAACCTATGTCAAAACTAAGAACATGCCTACAGAAGAAGTTTTACTATGAAAATTCTTAAGCGATCTCAGATATGAAGGTGAAGCTACACCTGTCTTATTGTTTTTCAGTAAGTCTCTGTTTGGCTTCTAAAGTCTTTGGAAGCAGAAATTATTGCTGACACGGATAAAGGAGCTAAATTTGACAGGGCTAGCATGATTTGCAGTTACACTTATAAACATATTTTATTAAAATACCATTTTTCTATGTACCATACAGAAGTACTGCCAAATCATCTGACATCTGGCATTAGCTTCACAAGCATAAAAACTGGTGAAAGAGTTAAAAATATGAGAGAACTTCAATTTGTATTGCTTAATTTGTTTAAAGGGACCCCTCTCTTTTAATAAAGGAACAGATCTGTAGGCTTGTCCTGTAGAGCAAACAAATAACAAAACAGAGGCAAAAATCACAAATTTGAAAAAAAAAATAGGCAGCATAAAGGTATCTATTAGTGCAATTTACAGCAAAGCATATGAAATTAAGAACTGCTTTCTCTTATTAAAACTCATATTTAAATCAGTCAGGAATGTGAAAGCAATAATATTCACCCAGAATTATCCAACAGATTTGCAAATGTTTATGTTACCTTTTATTGTAATTATTACCACTAAACAGTGATTGATCAACTAAGCAGGGGCAGAATTACTTCTTTTTTTAATAATCTAGTTTATTTTAAGCCATCAGAATGGTTTGCTTTATAGATAAATCTCAGTTTTCTCTTGAAACAGTCAGAACTAACAAAAAGTACTGAGATACAGTACTGAGATAAAACAGATCTTCTGCACTAAGAGAATCACATCACTATAGTTAAGATTCTGTTGAGAGATGTCTGAAGTAATTTAAAAACCCTAACAAAGCACAAATGAAGAGAGATTACTTGGCATAAGTCTTACTTCTACATTTTGGACTTTTACAATATTTTGCTCCAACCAACATCAAAAGCAAAATTCCAGAAGATTTGTTGTCAGAAGTAAGACCTTTCTTTTAAAAATAGAAAACATGTAGAGACTCCAAGTTTCTTTCTTTCCCTCTCTCACACACACTTTTACTCAGAGGTATACCTGAGCAACTCTATATCCTGGGGCTAGGGACAGACATTACACATAAACTGGTTTAAGTGATCAGAATCTGGTTTAAATCTGTAACAGACCAAATATTCAGTGTACATAAATCATTTTGAAAATGGCTGAAACCAGTTTGAGATAAACCTGGTTGAATGCAGTATCAGACTTAACTGATTTGGGTCAAACTGGCTTATGCAATGTCTGTCCCAGACCTCTTCCTGGTTTAAGTTAAACCAGAGTCCACCAGCATCCCAGATGCTTTGCAGTCCTAAGCAGGGCTCTCAGCTCCACAGCAGAGCTAGCCCTGCGCCTCTGTTCCCTGGCTGGGCTCCAGTAGAGACTTGCAGGGACAGTCTTCCCCCTGCACTTGCAGTCTAGGCTTCCCCCTGCACTCCCCCTCCCCCTCGCCGCTCCAGCAGGGATCCCTTCCTCCTCTCTCTCACAGTGCGGACTGTAACCAGCATGTGGTATGCAAACTAATGCTGAGAGGTGTCTGTGTAAGGCAGGCAGGACAAAGGCAGGCAGGACAGTGTTGCTTAGGGCTTTTTGGAGCTAATCAACAGGTAGCTGGTAATGTCCCTCCATTAATTCCTTGGGAAAAAAAATTGTTTAAGAGCTTGAACTAATGACAGAGGCTTTTGTTTTGCCGATGGGCTGATAAATGCTGTGTAAGTAAATGCTGTGCAGCTCCCTGCTGGCTCTATCACTGGACAGAGGAGCAGCAAGGTGGGGAGAACCCCTCCCTAATCAGAGCATCCTGCCAGGGCCTGGCCTTGCCCCACTTCAGCTTAGCACCATGGAAGGGAAGGGAGGGTTGCTCTAGTGCCCCTCTGGCTTCTAGCATGAGCTACTGCAGGCATGTGCCTGCATTTCCTCAGTTTGGAGGGAATGCCTATATGACTATAAACCAGTTCAGCCTAGCCAGGTTAGATTAGCCTGCAAAAATTGAATCAATTCAGGCTCAGGCTTTTTGAATAGATGTCCCTACCCTGGGTGATGTTGGCACACAGGACAGCCACTGAAGCTAGGCTGTTTTTGCACTGCCCCCTCTCTCCTCCTCCTTGGTGCCCCAGTTCCTCCCCTTTAGTACACTACTGCTCTGTAATCATCAATAAGACTAACACTTAAAAACATTAAACCTCAGAATGATACAGCAGTTTCCATCAATCCAAGAACCTCATTACTTTTTGAATATTAATGAATTTAGTGCAGTACTCTGTAAGTTAGGTAAGTACTATTCCAATTTTATAACTGAAGAAATTGAGGCTCAGCAAGATTAAATGGCTCTTTCAAGTTTACACATAAACCCTGTAAGACAGTGAGATTTAGAAGCGGATAACCATAAATGCACCCTTCTGATTCTTGAGAGAAGCTGCCACCCATTCAGTCCAATCTTCTATTCCATTTGTATAAGAAAATGTATCTTTTACTGCACTGATGTTATGACTATCATACATATTCATAAGAAACAATCAATAATGATCAATAACATTTAAGACTAAAATTAAGAATCATTTAGAAAGAAAAACTACTAAGTAGTTTAATTTTTAACATATTTAATCTAATTCCAACCTGTTGTTCAAACAGATTTTGGGAAAAAAAGAGGATGCATTTCAAATGCATTTGTGTTCATAGTCTGTTTACTATAAAATGACAGATGACATTTCTTTTTGCTGTTACCAACAGAATTAAGCCTGATGGCTTGTCATCAAACTTGAAAAATTCTGTCGTGAGACATGTATTCAAGATGAATCTTTCTTTCATCTGCCAATTTTAAAATGTCAAGAACCACCACATCAAGTGAAAATCAAGTAGATGACAAGTATTCTAGTTATCTAAAGTAAGTACAAAACCACAAAATATTTGTAAATGGAAGCAAAAAATAAGCACTCCAAAACCCCTCCTTGTAGGCTTCTGGGTATTTGTATTTTATATTTTAGAACTGGAACAAGAGTGTAAGGTAGGAGCATCTGCTGACCATGTTGCAGCTATAGGCTTTTTGGCATGCCTATTATAATGTTCTGTGTACTGGAGTCTTTACTACTTTGTAAAAAAAAAAATCACTGTAAATTGAAGTTTATCTTGAAGGTCTCAGGGCCCCTCTAGACATTCAGGTATAGCAATAGGATCTGTCATGTGCATGGCAGGAAGGCAACTGTGGGATCCAGCATCAAATCCAATCACACCTTATTGCTGGCGCAGGGAGAGCCTGGGATCATAATCCCAAGCTCCCCCTGCACCAGCTCCTGCTACAACAAGCGTCACAGCTAATGAGGTTCACGGGGGGGGGGGGGGGGGGCATTGTTTCCTGTGGTGCCCCTGCTGCAAGCCCCATCAGCTGATGGGACTTGCATAACACTCCGTTCCCCCCCCCCCCAGCTTTCCACACACTGCCCTTGCTGTATGGTGCACCCCTGCAGTTGGGAGCACCATCGGCTGATGGGCTCCCAGTCACAGGGGCTCCTGGTCACATGTTCAATTACTGGCATGATAAGAACAAGCCACAAAGTTGTTAAACATTTCTTGTGGAATAACTTTGTGACTTATTACTTGTTTCATCACACCATTAATTGACTAAATGCGTGGCTGGGTCAGAACTTCAGGTGTTATAACTGGTAAATCAAACCTGAAGTGTAACATGTAGATGGGGCCTCAGAAGAATATTCTCTTATTTTTAAATGAACTTCTAAACTTGGGGATAGGTATACATGTACAAGGATTCATCTGAAATTTTAAAAAAAAATTTTGTGCTTCTTTATCAGGTTTGATTTTATTGTTTATAGTGGTGAAGTTGTGAAGAACACTGGTACTTTGAAACAAAATTAATGATAATTTGTCATTTATAAGGTATCTGATATGTATGTCTTGTTACATATGCAACTCACTTTATTCCATGGCTTCATTATATTTAAATACATTTTATTTATTTTCCCCAAAATCTGCATAGCTTATCACACTATTAGAATCTAACAATGCCAACACATGATTAAACAGGAAAACTCGCTATCAAGAACTTAAGAAAGTCCTTCAATTACTATGAAATAAACAAGTTAAACAATTTTCTCCCTGAAATAAAGTACTGAATTTCATACTTTCACATTTTCACAAATTCATATTTAAACTATATAAAGGATAGATTCCTGAACGTTTAGAGATAATTAAAAGTGAGCCATTTAAACCATTATTCTTGTTTAAAAAATATCTGAAGTATCTAAAATGTCAAACAAGTACAAAAATATTTTGTGTCAACAAATCTTTAAAATAGTGATAAAATGAGTTGGGAAAATAGTGAATACTAGAGAACAGGGCTCTATTCCCCTTACCCCAAACTGTTCTTACACAGACTGTGGAAAAAGTGAACTTTAGAAAACACTGAGCACTAGAAAGTCAACATATTTCCATCAAGAAGACGGGACATATGCAAATGTCTCCAAGACAGTGACAGAAAATGTACAAATTTACAACCTGCTACCTTGTATGACAATCCCTACATTAAAATAGACTGTATCACTGATGTGCGTGTAACACTGGTGTGCTTAAGGCACCTTTTCTGAAGGTACAGATAGGAGGACATGCCTGGAGCTACACAAGTTACGCTTGCTGACAAAATACTAACCATTCATTAAGTCCCACAGGCTTTCTTGGGTCAGTCCCCAACCAAAACAGGACAAAAGTGTAACCAGATCTGCTCAGAGAGGTTGATGGATAAATATGCTTATGGGATATTGTTGATTGGGCTGCCAAACAAAATGTTAACTTTGTATTGATAACTTAAAAAAAAAAAATTAAGCCCTGGTAAGGAAGAAGAGCATTTATTTACTTTAGAGTAACTGTGGTTCTTTGCAATGCTGTAGTCTGCTTAGAACACACTGTAGATATGTATATGCCTTGTGAGCCCAAAACTGCATTTCTAGATGTGTTTGACAAGGCCTCATATGCACCCTGTCTCCTCACTTTCCTATATGTAGGCATAACAGATGGAACTGGACTGGATGCCATTCTCAGCTGCCCAATGTGTAACAAAAGTTACCATATTGCTCCGCACAGCTGCCTTGAAGATGTTAGTCCAGCTTGTTTCTGAAGCAGGAAGAAGATGGAAAATACTACTTGACAGCAGATCAAAATATGTTACTTGGTCCATATTGAGCTTCTTTCCAACAAGCTAGTGTGACCTTTTGATGCCATATATGACCACAAGGGCGTAGTCCTGCTGATGTAACACTAAGGTTCTGAAGACATTCAGGGTACAGACAGAAGTGACAATTTTCTTCTGATACAGCCACAGAAAGCAATCTACAGCCATGACCAAACAAGTGTGCAGCTTGCAGACAGCTTCAAAAGTGACTGATAGGGGGAAAATCTGACCCTTCATTGCATGAGGTATCAGATAAAGACATTTCAAAATGTAGTGTCTTCTGTAACTTGTGTCTGCAGAGCTCCCAGCCCATCACTGTTTTCAGAATGGGAGGGGGGAAAGGGAGCAGAGGGAGTTCAGTTTGGAGGTTTTTCAGCTTCCTGTGGAAGGTGGGGTGGGTGTATTGGAGCCCGCCCTGGGGTGCGGAGGATCCAATCCACCCACCCCACCCTTCAACACCAGCTGGGGAGTCCCAAGAATGAGTTCCCTTGGTTGCCTTACTCCCCTCCCATTTTGAAAACAGCAAGCACTGGCAGAGAGCTGTGGCTGCTGCTATGAGAACCTGGCTACAGGCTCCCAGCCCTCAGCTGGATTCCCGTCTCCCCCTGGAACCAACAGTGAACTGCTCTTTGGTCTGGGGTAACACTAACTCAGAATGCTTTGCAGAACATGTTCCAAGTTACAGCTGGGAGCTGCACTTCTGTCTACACAGGGACGATGCATAGGGGGTGCACACGGGTGCATGTACACCCCCTGAGCCTGGCGGTGCACCCCCTGCAAAAAGGTGCTGCCGATATGTTGGTTGACACTGCCAGTGGTGGCTGCAGGTGGCTGCCAACCTTAGTCGGCGCTCGCCCCCCCCACCCCCCGTGGGGGCTGCAGGAGTTCCCCGTTCACCACTGCTGGGCTTCTGCCACTCCTGCTGCCACTGTGCCCCCCCTCACTGGGGGGACATGCCATACATGTGTCTGCACCCTCAAACTATAGACGTACTTTACTCCTGTCAACAATAGTTTCTTCAGGAAAAGACAGGCAGAGAAATGGACTGGCTCAGACAGCACCACCTAAAGGACAAATTTTCCAATGTTTCATTATTACTTGGTGGAAAAACATGCAAATCAATCTAGTCATAAGCACTCATAGCTCGCTGACAATGTAAAAGAGAAAAAAACATAACGGTAAGCTGATAAATTAAGCATTCTGTAGTGGCTGAAAAGGATGTTCCATGAGCTTTGGAAGCACATGAAAGCCCCATTATGATCTTGAACTAAACAGCACATGTGAACAAGAGTCTTGAGGAAGTTTGCTCCTTTAAGGCATAAAGAAATTAAGTTTAATTTTACTGGTATTGCAAGAAGGTCTTACAAATTTAAAAACTTAAAACCTGCTACTTCCATATGTTTTAGGAGCAAGGTATAGTAAACATTTTTGATACTGGTACTTCCTCTGTGTTAAAATGATTCCAACTGGAAAGATTTTCCATTTTGAATACTGCACTGGGTACTTAATAAGAATTGCTTATGTTAGATTCAGGGAATGGTTTACTAAGTGGATAGCCTTTTTACTGTCAAGAGCAGAGCATACCATATTGGGAGTAGAAAACTCCTGCTTTGAATTCCCAAGGTACCTCCTTTATGACTCCGAGAAAAAGCAATGAGAAGCCATATGTTTATAATAGCCTCTCGCTACAAGGATTCCTGAAGAGGAATGGGAAAGGGATAGGGAAGCAAGAATGGAACCAGATGAATTAGCTGTGGGCAATTATCTCCAGTGGGCAGCTATCTGATACCAAGGCAGATCATGCCTGGTAGAAGGCAGCAAGGCTGTTTCAAAATGTTATGCTCCGTAACCCAAGTCTGATTTAGCTCTCAAACATCCAGTGAAATCTTCTGACTTATAGGAGAGTGGGTATGTGTTGAAAAGAAAGGAAGTTTGTTGTCTTCTTTTACAATTTAAGCGCTTTTTGGTATGAAGTTCTTTCTTTTTTTTGGCGTGGAAAAATGTGTGTTATGTTTATTAACGCTGAAACTGTTGATAGTACAAGCTGGGTTTGTGCAAGGCATCAATGGACACTGCACGTCAAGAAAAATCTAGTCTAACATGAGGTACATGCATACCTACAATAGGATTTACACTAACTCTTGTTCAATAAAAACAGATCTTTCAACTAAAATTTGACAAAAAAGTAAGAAACAGTAAAAAAAAATTCAGTTACCCCCCCCCCCATTTATTAGTCCCATTAAAATAATAAGAGTAATACAAACAGGATTGGGCCTTATATTGTTGGAATGTTATAAATCTAATCAGTGTATTCAAAATAAATACTTCATAGCCACCTTAGTTATGCGTATAAAGATAAAAATCACTATAATCTTTTTTATATTTTCCTTTGAGACAGCTGAGAAGAACTGGTAGAAATATCAAATCATTAAAACCAAGCATTACATTTGTAGTGAGAAATTTAGTGTGGCAAAAAGTGTGGCCCTTTTAGTGTGGCAAAAAGTGAGTGTACAGTGGTTCTCACAGTTTTCTGGGGAAAAACATGGTATCACATGTAACATCTGTACTATTACATGTGGCGCCAGTGTGACTGTCCTCCAGCATCCGAGGAAACTTTGCTCCCTCCTACCCCTCTGTAGCTCCAGGGAGTTCATCTGTCATTCCAAATTCTACTATCCCAAGGAGGTGGATTTGGGCTCACAGGGTGCCATGTGGACTCACTGCCCAGTACAGTCTCTCTTTGTGAACAGGATAAGACTCCTCTTGAGGTGCTGTTGGCAACATGGCTGGGAAATGCACGTTTGCTTGATGCACCACAATCCAAGCAAAGAGGAGACCCCTCAGTCATCCCCCGCCTGAAGTGGAGGTAGTGTTAGAATGGGAGGTGCCTGCATGACTGAATGCTGTAATTGTAAAAAGCAATGGTCTGGAGGAAGGGGAGACTGTTCACCCCTTTCCTGAAGCAGAGTAGACATCACAGCCTTTCAGGGTGGTGTCAGCAAAGGGCTAGGAGGTGTACATGTGCTTCATACAGTGTTCCACAGTCAGGCAAGAGCCACACAGTGCTGCAAGCCCAAGGGCTGGCAAAGACCCTGAAAGACTATCAGCACCCTTCTCCTGCTGACTCTCACATGGACTGATGAGGAGTGTCAGTCATGGTGCCAGCACCCACTGGATAGCCAAAGACACCTCGTACACTACTTGTCCTGCTGTAGACTTGCCAAACAGGTTGTTGAAGTGGAAGACTTCATGGACAGGGCTTCAGTCATATCCTTATAAACATATAGCTGCACATAAAAGAACTCATTCAACTGTTGTGCAGGCTTAAAAGCAGTGGCAGGTCTCGACTCTGTCAGCAGGAATATGGAGTACACAGGACCTGCCAGAACTGCTGGATCAGGAGCCGCAGGACACAGATCGAAGGCGTGCATTGGAGGACAGAAGTGAAATTGACGGGCCTTTGGCAGTGGAAACTGATGAGATGCACCTGGCTGGACACTCCCAGAGCGAGGGGGGAACGGGAGCAGTGGAAGAGTTCCTGGATGGGTGTGGCTCCCTGGGCATCCAGTCAGTCAGCACTTTTTCCTGTACTCAGCTGTCCTTGGAAACCTCTGGAGATGGGGGCCCCTGGCAAAGTAAGCTCGGATAACTGCACACTGACCGCCTTCAACTATATCTAAGATCTCTGAAGCTCTGATTCAAACACTTAAAAATGTTCTTAAAGTTAAGCAAGTGAGATAAGCCTTTGATTTCAATGGAACTGATAACATACTTAGAAGTTAAGCATGTTCCTGAGTGCTTTGAAGAATCAGGGCTTAAGTCACAGTGCAGTGATGGAACATCTCTACAATTAGTATTTGTAATAAAACACACACTGCCCTAACTTTAATATTTCACATGAAGGAGGGATGTTGATATCAATTTGGTATAACACAGTATTTGGACATAGCATTGTACAACAGGTGAACAGTACGAAACATCTAAGCTTATTTCTCAGAGTCCAAACAGAAATGGGAACAACAATACAACACAATGCATAATGTATACTGACTGGAATACAGAGCATATTTTTTCAGAAAACAGCTGGCTTTTTAGAAGACTTTTAAAGGAGCGGGGGCAGGAGGGTGGAAAGAGGAACTTATTTACAAGAATGCTCCATGTGCACCACACAGTATTAATAAAAATAACTGGATGAAGCAAAAAAGAAACATGGGAAGCAGGGGATGGTAGCATCTGCTAATAAAAAATTAATAATGCCTTAAAGCCCAAAGTAAATGTGAGTGAGACACAGCCATTAAAAAAAAAAGTCACACAAACTCTGGAATGGTGAAATATCTGTGAGAATACTGCATGAAGCACTTGAAAACCAGGAAATGAAGAGGCGAGGCACTTCCGGTTTCAGGCACCAAAAACTAACAGGATTTACTGTGCATTAACTGCAGAATCATAAGACAGGCATCCAAAAGGACTTTACATCCGGCACTAAGAGGGAGTGTGCATCAAGGAAAGATTTGTGTAAAAAAGTTATTGCTGATGTCAACATGCACTCAATTACACTTCTGATAGCCTTGAAAGCACGATGCCATAAAAAATCTACTAGAATGTGTACTTTTGTGTCAGAGTAACCAATTATACAGATTTAGTTTCGATAGAAACAAATTATGGGAAACTATACATTCTCAGCTTGTATCATTAACTACTATAATCATTTACTATACACAGCATTATTAAATATTCCTACAGGATAAAAAGGGTAAATATATTGCTTAAAAATTCAGTGGTTGACTGTAAAATTTCATTCCAGATTAACTGATGAAGATGAAGAAATGCTGCTGGAAACAAGCAATTTATCTCCACCATACACAGCAGCTCATTCTTGGACTAATGCCAGAGTCTATCTGGGCTCCGATTCAGTAGCTGCATTCAAAGAAAACTATACCCATATTACACACTAATTAGAACATTCACAATAGCCTGCTATGACACTAGTTAAATAATTAAAAAAGGACTTTACTGTATCAAATATTTTCTTTAAATATTACATTTTTCATATTTTTAAATCCATGCTTTGTTTAAAAAAAATATGTTTAAACCCTTTAAAGTAATCCTGAAAGCATAATAGTCAACAGGCTGAAGCAAATATTGTTTGAACAAAGTACTGATTTTTCCAAAAGCATTTCAGAGAGATTTGTTATCAGTAAGAAAAAGTCCCCTCCAAGGGCATGCATCTTATAATATACACATACATTTACACCTGCTCATCTGCAACCTTGAAGATTTCCAACTGGCTGTCATAACTCTGACAGCATAATTTTAGCATAGACATGTGCATCTATATATTTGTATAGCGTTATAACAAAATAATAAACAAACAGCATTATTCACCTCAGAAACTCAGTGAAATTCCTTCAATTAGATTTAGTTTCCAGCAGGCTTTAACTTAGGTTTACAATGCTCTTCAAGGTCAGTTTTTACTTTATACTTTTTTATTGCTTACATTATCAGAAAACTTAACTAATTTGAAATATTAAATCTTACTAAACTTTTAACTGCATAAAATTAAAACAGTAAGCAAAGGAATAAATGTAAAAAATGTAAAAAAATATAAATAAATGTAAAAAATACTGCACATCAATTACTACACCTCTTTTAAGGGCAGCCCAGTACCACCTGACAGAAGACACATTTGGATGCCCAATGCACATCAGTTACCCAAAACTTCCCTTCTGCCTAAATGCATCACAAAAATTGCCCCCCATTCCTTCAGCGTCTAGTGTAAATTGTTTGATACAAAATCTTAAATTAAAAAAATACTGTAAAATAATCACTTCATAAAAAGTAAAATAAAGTTCACTTTGTGCAGTTATGCTAGCAGATGTAATTCGGCTATGGGTAACAGAAAGCTTATGTATAATATACCTGACAATGGAAAAGACAACTAAGTATATACAGAAACATTTCAAATAGCTGGTTTAACATTATTTACTTTAACATACAAATGATTCTACAGAGACATATTCTCATATTAAGGCAGGGCATGAAGATGGGTCTCATTTTATGCTGAAAAATTTTCTTGCACATAAAAATATAAATGATCTGTGTCAAAGTATAGTTTGGCTTTTAAAAATCATCCAGTGAAAGCCAAAAGACAACTGAGTAGCTAGATCTCATTACAATTCTTTTCTCACTACAATTCTTTTTTTCTGGGCCCAGGACACAGAAACCTAACAGGGAAGCATCGAAGTGGTGGCAGGACAGCTATTTTTGATGATACCAAAGGTATCATCGAGGGCTTCTGCCCTGGTCACCCCCCTCAGTTATGCTACTACCAGAATGCAATGAAATCTCATCAGGTCTAAACCCTTCATAGTTTAGCACGGCTGATTGGGGTCAAATGAATCATAAGAGCATACGATGCATTATACTGGGTCAGACCAACAGTTCATCTTACCCAGAATCCTGTCTCCAACAGTGGCAGTTGTAGATGCTTAGAGTAAGAGTATGCAAACAGGATACATCTAGAATGATCCATCTCTGTCATATCTTCCCTGGCATACACCATCATTTTTTGGAAATACCAGTGGATACACACTTGACTGTTTTGTTTAGTACCTATTAATGGGTCTACCATCCATTAATCTGTCTAGTCCCCATATGAACCTGGCTATACTATCTGCCACTGCATCATCCTGCAGTGATGAGTTCCACAAGTTAACCACATGCTGCACATTGGGTGAGTCTACACTTGCATTTGATCTCCAGCCAGCCCCATGGGGGGGTGGGGCTACTACTAGGCGGTGGCTGACTGCCAGGGGGCAGGCAGGGCTATGGTCGGGGGCCAGGCAGCAGCCGGCATGAAGGTGACCACCAGGCCCAGGATGGTGTACAACACCTGGTGGTCCTCCTCCATGGCCTCCTGGGGCTGACTGGAGCTGGGGGCTGTGGGTACGTGGGGGGGTGTGCTCAGGAGGGGTGGATCCCCCTCCTGTCCCCTGCACAGCCCACAGCACCCTGCCCCCACAGCCCATCGGGGCACTTGGGGCCCTCCTGGCAAAGCACCCCCATGGCATGGGGCAGTGCAGCTCAGCCTTGGCCACCTGGAACCTGGTGCTGCTTGTGCCAAATTGCACGGGCCCAGCCTGGACTGGTGTGGTGCGCTTTTGGGAAGCTCTGGGCCACTTAGGCTGTCACCCAGGACCTGCACTGCTTGCAGGGACTGCCTGTCATACTGGACTGGGTCCTGCGTGCATGGGCCCCAACCAGGCCAGTTCTGTGTATGCATGAGCCAGCCCAGCACAACGTGTGGTCCCTGCGAGTTGTGTGGGGCCCCATAGATTAGATTAATAGATTGTAAGGCCAGAAAGGACCTCAGAAGATCATCGGGTCCAGCCCACTGAACCAAACAGGAAAGATGACTGGGGGTCAGGTGACTCCAGCAAGGTGACTGTCTAGTCTCCTCCTGAAGATTTCCAGGGTAGGTGATTGAACCACCTCTGGAGGGAGCTTATTCCACAGTCTGGACACCCTGACTGTGAAGAAGTTTTTCCTAATGTTGAGCCTAACTCAATCTTCCAGGAGTTTGTGGCCATTACTCCTGGTTTTCCCCTCAGGTGCCCTGGTGAACAGTTGCTCACTGAGCCCTTGATGTACTCCCCTGGTGTAGTGGTAAACTGCTAGCAGGTCCCCCCTCAGCCTTCTTTTCCCCAGGTGACAGCCTGAGTGGCCCAGAGCTGCCAGAAGGCGTGTGGTGCCGTGCTGAGCTGAGCTGGGTAGGGCCCACACAATAGGACACAAGCAGCATCAGGTGCTAGGCAGCTGGGGCCGAGCCGTGCTGCCCTCTGCTGCTCTGCACAACGTAGGGGGGGGAATGTGCCAGGAGGACCCAAGTGCCCCAATGGCACTGCTGCTGTGGGTGAGCTGTGGGCCATGCAGGGGGGCATGTGAACCCAGTGGGGAGGGGGCTGTAGCCTCTGTGGGGGTGGCAAGGGATCCACCCATCCTGAACAGCCACATAGCCCCCCCACACCCACAGTCCCTCCACAAGCCCCACACCCCCAAGCCATCCCCACAAACCCCTCACCCACATACCTGGTCCTGTGTGTCAGGAGCAAGGGGACTGGGGCAGGCCATGGGTTGAAAGTAAGGGGCAAGGGCAGGAGCAGAGCACTGGCATATCAGTACTCAGCGCTGCACATGCCAGTAAATGAAGGGGGTAGGGGTATCTTTGATTTTTCTATGACAAAAAAGCCAAAAGTAAAAGCCAAAATGTATAGACATTTAGAATTTATTTTATTATGATGATTGAGGCACTGGTAGGCTTCCAAATTGCTTTAAACTTGTAAATATATCAATAAAACATTGCCCAGCTGATCTCTCTCCATATAGTGGCTTTTCATTTTATTAGCAAAAGAACATTCTTTTGGGTATTTTAATGAGATAATTTGGGTTTCTCATCAGAGAATTTGCAATTTTTAAACAGGGAACACCAGGATCACTGCTGGCAAGACAAGTGGCGAACCCTGGGCAGAGAAGCCTGTCTAGGCCCAGCACCAGGGACCCAGCTGGAGGGCAGATGAGGTGGCTGACCTGTTGGCCATTTGGGGCCAAGAGGACACATTTGGACAGCTGAAAGCAGGCCACTGCCAGAAGCACATCTTCCAAGTGATAGCTGTCCAGATGGCAGAGTGGGGGCACCTCATCCAGGTCTGGCAGGTGTGCAGCCATGGGGCCACAAGTACAAGGGGGCAGATGCTATCACAGGTCACAGCCAGGCAGCCGCCCCTACTGCCAGACTGCTGCAGTGGATAGAGGGGGCAGGGGCCACTCCAGGTCAGGGCTGCTTCAGTAGTCCAGCTGGCACAAGGGGTAGTGTCCCCAGATACCAACTGGCAGGACCTCAGAAGCTCCTGAGGGCAAGCAGCCCTGAGCTGCTCGCCAGGGCAGGTTTTTATACTGCTGGGGCCAGCACAGGTGCTGGCCCCAGGCTCTAGCTATCTGTGGCTGCAGATCTGGGAGGAGCTGGCCAGGGTTGTTTTGCCCTAAGTGGCATAGCTTGCCCCACACCAAAGTGCATGTCTGGGCATGCGCGCTGAGGCAACAATCCCCGACTCAAATTTGTGCTGCTTCTATTTGACCTGCTGCAAGCGCATGTACCTGCATGTGTGGACGCACTCTAAAATGTCATTTTAAAAGGGGCAGATCAGGGTACAGACACATGTATACCATTTTTTACCTAAGTCCAAGATGACTTTCAAATTTAAGATGATCCCCAAATAAACAGATTCTAACAAAAAAAAGTATCAATTTATTATAATGCTTCATATCTAGAATCTAATTTTTCATCCCTGCCCACCACTTGCAATGGGGCAAATAGTGGTTGGGTTAGGTGACAGGGCAAGTAGCCTTATCCCTGTCCCATCCCCACCACTTGCCCCTGCTGCTGCCTGTTGATGCACACCTGCAGCCCAGTGCCTGCACCTCCTATACCTTCACCCCAGGTACCTGGCCCCTTGCTGCCTGTCTACCCCACTTAGCCCCCCCCTACTGCCTGCCCCCTTGCTGGGGTCAGAGCTGCTGGTACTACTGCCGCTGTGTGACCAGGCTGGGGCTGGAGGCACCATGTTCTCCATATTCCCTGTCCCAGGTCAGACTGGGCCCCAGCTGGTGCCAGAGCCATGACAGGAAGGTAAGCAGCAGCAGCAGCAGCAGTGGGGTAGGGAGTGGGAAGCAAAGACAGCATGGGGTGGCAGCAGGCAGGGGAGCCATAGCTGCAGTGGGGAGAGCAGCTGAAGCTCTGACCTCCCCCTATCCTCCTAAACCTGTGCTTAAATTTAAGACAAGAAGGTATTTTCTCCCGTTTTGAATGGGGGTAAATCCTCATCTTAGGTTCAAGTAGATACCGTATTTGGAGCTTTTTCAAAAAACAACAGCTGTTTCAGAAGGGAAGCAGCTGTTATGGGAATGATGCAAATATAGCAAAACTTCAACTTTAACATTGCTTCATCCAGTGTTAAAGTTGCAGCAGTTTTGCTACATTTCTATTGCTCCCAGCATGTTCAATTTAACAATTAGAATGTAAAACAGCTTCAATCCTTTTGAAATTTTCCCCTTTTGAATAGCTCCAAATGTATGTGTATCCATACTCTCCGACCTTCCCAGAAACAGAAAAATTGCTTTCTATAGACTCAGCATTATAGACCCTAGGATATGAAAGATATTTCTACAGCCTTGGAGAGTACTATCAGCCCTTTTAAAATGCATGGTAATTGATGGTGGAGAGCAAAACTTATTTGAAAGATTTCATTAAAATGTTGACATATTGATAGAAATAACAGTTGAGCTAATCTCTTCAAAGTCATTATGCCACTTACAATTCTTGGTAAGATGCATTCAGCATATCTGAGTATAATACTGCAGTGATTTTGAAACAGGGTACCATAAGATCCTTTTAACAGTACCACAGGGTACCATGCAATAATAGCACTATTAGGCATACACATGATCCAGAAGATTCATGATTCAAATCCAGAGATTTCAAACAGGAATCCACAGCATTAAAATCATTCTGACCTGTTGTGGCTTTTTTGAGTTCCCTGCAAGAAGAGAATTGCTCTATTATTTTCCTTAGTCAAAAAACAAGTGAAAGCTAAGAGCTGACATTTTATGAGGGTGATTTGAGTCTCACATAGGGTTTTGAGTCTAAAAGGTTTGACGGGACTGGAAAAAGAGTATAAGGTTTTCAGTAAAGGATAGGATAGCATTCACTTCTCAAAACAAAGCAAGCTTACATTTAAAAGTTTATAAGTACCTACGGTCTCCAGTATATCTCCTGTAAGTAGTGATGTTGAGTTTAAAAATTGGACCCTAGTATACTTTAGCAAAATTCTTAGTGGGATAAAGTAATGAACCAACCAAGAACCAACTTCTTAAAAAAAAAAGTCTCAACCCTTCTGCACTCAGTCACCCAGAGCGTTTTGTAGCATCATATCTTCAATTTACAGTTCACTAAGCTCACTTGCTGTTGGTATCAAAGCAGCCAGTTTACATTACTTACTACATAAAAGTCTAAAATTCCAACAGAAAAGTTAGACAAAAAGCTAGCATGAATTAATATTAATTAATCATATTAATTTCAAAAGGAAAAATTTCTTAAAATTGTAATTTTAAGGACTTCCCCATTCTAGAATGCTGAGATGCTGCTCCACCTCTGAAATAACATCTGTTTGTTTTATCAACCCTTGCTTAGAATTTTACCCTCCGGTACATCCAAATAACTTCTTTTAAAAAGTAAAGTAACATGGCCCCCTCACAAATTGTCTCAATCAGCCAACTCACTTTCTATTCTGGAAGACAAATAACCTTTTTATAAAGTAAGCTTGATTCCTCAAAGAATTCTGCAACATACTTGAATGCAGGAGAGGAACTGCATACGTTTTCATTTAAACCCTGATATTCTGTACAATAGAAACATTGCAAATGTAGCTTGAGCTCCCTAGCATGCCTGTAATTAACTTCAAGTTCACACAGAAACACTCTCCTTTACACACAGGCTTTGCTACTTTAAAATAGTTTGAACAAACCTGAACTTCTATCAGTCCACATACTGCATAGATAGCATGACTGGAAGTTGTCAGTGAAATAGTCTAACACTGCAAATGCAGCTTGAAAAGACAGTATCACACCACGAAGAAGTCACTTCTTAGACATCTGTTATGTCTACCTTTTGTACTTAACTTCACAGGTGTCAAGTTGGTTGAAAACCATCTCTTTGAATAAATAATGCTACAAATACAGTGGAGCTAACTACTTCCTATCATTTTTAATGAGTTGGGACAATCCTGTTATATCAAAGGGAGATTCATGGGGATTTGACTTATTCACCTGCAGTTCCAATGGCCTCTCTCAAGGATGCTAAAAGGCCTTGTGAAACCTCAGGAAGCTACACAGGAATTTCTGGAACAGGAATATTAAAGATACCCCCAGTTTACTTAGAAACAAAACTAGTAGGACATGAACCCCAAAACAGAGTGTATACACTGAACTACTTCAGTATGTACAGTATCCTACTTTTTCCCCACATGGTTTGGGACACAGCAAAAGAAGAAGTCCAAAAAATTGGTCTCTGTAGAACAACAAATCACTTTGCAAAACACATAATGATCTGCAGGATGACGTTTGTTCTAAAGGAATGGGGAGGGTGGGCACGAACTTTGTATAAAAATGATGTCTCTTTCTAGAGAAAAGCTCAAAGCAGGAACCCCCCCCCATATTTATCATTAATCAACAAATATAAAGGCGACAATAATAGTTCGCTCTCTCTCTTTCATATGGCGTCAAATATCAACTTCCAAATCTATAAGCTGACGTCCAGTATTATTTCTCAATGTGCGGATTTCATCTGCCCCATCTGGGCATTTGTAAAGACTGCACCTTTCAATTAAGTGCTGTGCTGTTTGTTGGACACTGCATTCAGGCAGGGGGCTGTACAAGATGTTCATCTTGTGAAGTGTTGCTTTGAAATGTCCGTAACCAGATCTGTCTGTTCAGTTTGACCCATACTTCTGTCAAGACTGTGCCCAATGGGACACTCGTCTGGTGTTGGTATAAAAGCAGTAGGAATAGATTTGACCTTTTCCAGCAGTCAGCCTACTCCATTGCTGCCCGTAGGTTTGGTTCAGCATCCCCAATCTCTTCCAGGAGGTTGTAGGCTTCATGTAGCAAAAGTTTATGACTTTTAAGCCTCTTAAGCCTCCATCTGTTTGGGTCTTCAGTTAACAGTTGATGGAGGAGGTGATTTTTGTCATCTCTTGCCTCTACTGCCAGTAATGATGTTAGGGTCTCTCTTCTTATATCACTTGGTCTAATGTCCAAGAATACAGAGAGTACATATCCATGTGTGTAAGTTATACAGCCTGTTATGAGTCTCAGCACACAGTTTAAGAACAGTGTCGAGCTTTCTAGTGTGACAGCGTATGGACCATACAGGAGCATAATATTGTGCTAGGGCATATACCATTTCAAGTGTGGTGGTTCTAAGTACTTTGAAATTGGCACCCACGTCGTGCTGGCTAAACCTCTTAAGGCAGCTACCCATGCAAAGACTTTACTCCTCACCTTCTGAATGTGATGTTTATAGATGAGGGAACAGTCTAATGAGACCCCTATGTAGGCTGGGGTATGCTCATGGAGAAGGATGTGATTGCCTACTCTGAGACTCAATGTGCTCTTGGCTCAACAACTGTTCAGATAAAAGAATGATGATACTGATTTATTAATGCTCAACTTAAGATGCCATTTGTGGAAATAGTCAGAGATGAGTTCCATGTCAGTACTCAGTATCCTTTTCAGTTCCATCATGTCAGTTCCTTGGGCCACTATGGCAACATAGTCAGTGTACATGTATTGCTTATATGTTGTATGTGGGAAGTCTGAGATATATACATTGAAAAATACTGGTGCCAGCACTGACCCTTGGGGGAAGACTCCATTCTTCATAGATCGTACTCTGCTTGTTTTTCCTTGGCTGGTAGTGAGTCTAAATGATCAGTTGGAGATCAAGTAAAAATTCATAGATTGCATTCAAATATCATGGAGTGCAGTTTATATTAAAGTTCATATTATAGTTTATACTGTTGCACAGCATCATAAGCAGCTGTAAGGTGGATACAGACCACACCTGTTTTCTACCTTGTTTCAGAATCTTCTGAATTATGTGCAAGTATTTGTACACCTAATCCGTTATCTATGTCAGATGTAAGTAATGCAACTTGGTCAGTGGTACACCACTTTTTAAGAAAGCCAGCTTGTTCTTTTAGGAGCTGCAAATCAATGATATTCTCTATTTTATTCAGGATTATGCACTTCCTGAGTCTGTATATAATGCAGAGTAGTGAGATGGGTCAGTAGCTCTTTGGATCTGCTGGTGGTTTACTAAGTTTCAAGAAAGCAATGATGTTAGCTTTTCTTCAGATTTTTGGAAGTCTGTCACTTTCTAGACATTTATACACAAACTTCTGAAGCCATCTTTTCACTGTGGCTCCACGCTTGGTAACAAATTCTGGGACTATCTTATCTGGTCCAGGACTCTTTCCAGTCTTGATCGCTTTCATAGCTGTCAAACTCATTGTCAGAGACAGGGGCGGTTAAATTAAGATCAACATTGGACAATTTAAGTTGTTCATGAGTCAGGTGCCTATGTGTTGCTTGGTTACTGTACTTGCTGTTGTTGACCAGTACTTTCATGATGGAGTTTGCTGAAGTAGGGCAATGTCATTTTTAGGTGCCTTTGCCTGTACATCAGTTAATGATGCACCATGCTTATTTGCTCAAGTGGGTTATATCCAATCCTTTTATGGTAGTGGGGGTGGGGGAACTGCAGGTTATTGCATTGTTTGATAATGTTTAAGAGCTGTTTGCACTGCTTGTCCCAGCATGGCACATAATGACTTCTGTAGCCTCTAGGTACACAAAGTTTGGCTATTTCAATTAAGCAGCTTGTAAATATATTGTAGCCTAGATCAATGTTGTTTTCTGATGGATCCTCTCACTGGTCAGCCTTTGGTATTTCTGCCAATCCACCTCTTGAAGGTTCCATCTTGGAACTGGTCTGGATGGTGTGTGCTGAACAAATCATATTGTCAATCTGGTGAATGAGGGTCTGTGCTGAGATGAAGGAAACTTTTCAAGTACTTTTCTTATGGTATTTTACTTGAGTCACCCTTCCACCAGGTGAGATCTGGGTTTGTCTGGATGTTAATGTCTAGAGTGGAAGGTACGTGGCTCTTTCGGGTCATATGTGAGGGTTATATCATTCAGGCTTGACCAGAGACAAAGATTGTCTCCGTTGCTATTAGCAGAATATCCCCAATCTTGACGTTGACAACTGAAGTCACCTTCATATAAGGTTGTTTGATTGTAAATAGACAGGGATGTGATTGACAGCACAGCAGAGGGTAGCTTGCATATATTGACAACGGACAGCACTCCATCCTATTGCACTCTGGGAGGTGTTATGTCCCTTGGGAGTGTACAGCAGGTTGTTTCTGATGAAGGCAGCAAGGCCATGGATCCTACTAGCTACAGAGTGTGCAAGACTGTAGGCTGAAAGCTTCATCTTCTGCAGCTGCTCTATGTGTGTTTCTTGTAGAAGGACTGCATGTGGTTTAATTTCCCTGATGTGTTCCAACACCAACTGCTTGAGGTAAAGCCTTTAACATTAAGCTGAAGAACAGCCAAGTGTTAACTTCATAGATAGGAGCGGTTGCTCTAGTTCACCTTGTAGTTAGTATATCAAAATTGGAAAGTATGGTATATCAAAATTGGAAAAAAAATCAAGAGTCCAATTGCCCTGGTAGTGACTTTGAGTTTTGCTTTACAGCTTCTCATGGGAGGCACCTTGAGAAGGTAGTCACTATTGTCACCACTAGCTTTATTCAGCAAATATCAAAGTGTCAATAATAGTTAAGTGCAGAAAAATTGCAGGTAACCTTTTCAGGGGACAGTGGCAAAAAGAACCTATAAAAAGATTAGACATTGCTTGCACTTAATTGCCAGCATTAAGACTGTGTACTATGACAGACACATCTGGTACAGTAAAGCTCACTGATGTCCTGCCCATCTCTCAGACATCAAAAGATGAGAAAATGGAACATAGAGTGGACTAGCTTTCCATGCTATTTCAATAACATATATATGAAAAATAAGTAACATATACATGAAAGCTCTCATTGGCAAATATGCATGTAAATGGCACTGACCATCCACATTTTAGCACCACTGAACCTAGATAAAATAGCTTTCCACGCTATTTCAACTGATATAGGGTATCCTACCTACATTGATCACTGACTGCCTAAAATATTTGTCATGTGAAAAAAGCTTCTGAAAATTGAGCCAACCATATTCTTAAACCCACAACATCAATATTGATGCCAGATAGAACAGAGTCCTGATATTTTTTGTACATTTGAGTGCATGTGTGTGACAAAACAGTCGAGTTTACTGACCTCAAACCGACTGTCAAAAGGATGGAATCGTTAACCTCTTTGGAGGGATGATGTAGTTAAAGCAACTTACACAGATGTAACCGAGTAACACAAGGCACGTCTACACATGAAATGAATGCGATACAATAAACTCCAGTGCATATCGTGCTGGAATTTATTGCTCCCGGGCACTCCATTTACATGTGAGGCTGGAACTGCAGCATGTTAAGCCATGTTAAGCCCCGGCTGGCAGGGGGCAGAGCCTGGTTCAATGTGCTGTGAAGGGGCTGGCTGGGGCAAAATGGAGGCAGCCCCCTTACTGAAGCACCCTCATGCCCCAGCCAGCCCCATCAGCACGTACATGCGAGTTGCTGCACGTTAAAGAACGCTACCATGGGAAAGTACTTGCGTTTACAAGTACTAACCTATGGCAGAATTAATTAATTTACTGTGGCCTAATAGGGCTGCACATGTAGGCACTGAAACTACTGCGGAGTTAATCAGGCAGCTCCTCAGTAAACATTTTGTGTAGATGCACCCACTATGGAGCAGCTTTAGTAATTATCATCAGTAATGATTTTCTCAAGTGTTTTTAGGATAACTGGCACTATTGCCCTGAAACCAAATAACTAGTCATTGCTCTATACCTCAAATGGAAGATAGAAATTACAATGGTACTTATAACAATGCATAGAAAAAAATCACAACTTCTGTAAAACTGACACCAGCATTCTGCTGCAACACTTTTTTTTAGGGATAGGCCACCCTTTAGCAGTTTTAGGAAACCCCAAGAGTCTCTGGGACTCTGTGCAAACTGTCAGAGAACGTAGGATTTTTCATATGGATATCTTCAGAATACCTGTATGACTTCTCACGTGTTCTCACCAAATACAAACAAACACCTCCCTCCCTATTTCTTGGTTTATCTCCTGTTGATCAGAGTATGGCAAATGGAATAGTAAGAAGAATGCACTGACCAAAACATCAAAACCTGAATTCTGATGCAGAGTTGGAGGGGAAGGACACTGCTCCACCTGCTATGGGGAGACAGGAGGGATTTCTACATTATTCTGTCCAGTCCCCAAACATGGCTATTCTGATTGTTGGAAGAAGGTTTATTGGGTTTTCATATACTCTGCCTCAACAATCTGAGAATTCTCACTAGGTTACAACGATCTTTGTAGTATTTGTAGACACGCACACAAGCTTACTCTTTAAAAAAAAAAAAAAAAATTAAAATGTTTATGTATACCCTTAGCAATCCTATTTGCTTTTTCACTTCTTTTTGGATAATCACATTATTTGAAATAAGTTCTTATTCAGGTTTTGCAACGAGAGTGATAAATGTAACTATTTTTCTGGGAAAATATGTTGTAATTACTGTTTTGATGGAATATTTGATTTCAATTTCTTTGAACAAACTCAAATCAATAATACCCAGGCCATGCTAGTTTTGAGACTATGTGATAAAAATAGGTAATAAAATGCTACTAGTTAAACAGGATGTGTTGTGAATAGGTCAGCTCAAGGTCCCAGGTAAACATCTTGTTTGTGTCCTGAAGCCTTGTTTCATGCATGTCTTATTCTCTCAGTAGGGTCCTCCTGTTCTGGTCTAAACATCGGGCCACTGCACCCTATCGATCTTCTTTAAATCTCCAGAATAATAAATTTCAAGACAACACAGTGCAAGCTGACTAAAGCTCTTTAATTACATCACTGCTGAAAGGAAATCATTGATCAAGGGCATTATGGGAAAATAAACTGCCCCCCAAACCAGATCAAAGTCAATAAAATAGCTGAGTAGCTGCCCCATTTGGGACTTTTCCTAGATTAGTGCTCATGGACAAGCAAAAGAGGCTATACTAACACATGCTGCTTGCCATCTTTTTGAAGCTCTCCCTGGCAGGTGTCATGCTCTGAGCATGGTTTTTGATTACTCTAATTAAATATAATATTATCAACAGATCTTCATATTGATCCCTAAAACCCCCTTCTAAATGGAAAATTAAAAGCTCTGAGAGAGGGCCTCAGAGGCTAACAGGTTGTTTTAATGATTTTAATCTTATATCAATTCTCTATGTTGCATCTTGCTGACAGTTATCAATATCAAAATATCAATTCCCTACTACAAGCAGGGAACCTGTAAGGTTTCTTTACAATACTCCCCTGCATTAGGTAAAATTAACACTCTAATATGGCACTGGAAAAATATGTAAAATAGAAACAATGTTGCAGTAAATTTATCATTCTTACTGATTTTAATGAAGTATTCTATATAATTGTTAAATATATATTAAAATCAGCAGTAAAACTTGTTTACATTTTAAACCAAAAGCTAACAAGAATGAGCTTGCTACATAACCATAAGGAAAAATGCATTTACATGTAAAGCCAACATAGACCTTCAATTCTTTTTTCATAACATAGTTACACAAAAATATTCGGATGCTATATAATGTGCATCTTTACATAAAACACTGTTGCATAAACTTTAAAAAATAAATTTGTAAAAATATTCTTCCCAGTTAGATTTAAAAAATAGTTTTTGAGACAAAGGCTATTTTTACACATTTATGTCTACTGCTACAATCACCAACAAAACTCACAGTAATCAGAAAATAAATATTTATCTAAACCTAAAACTTTGAAAGATAAGGACTCATTTATAGATACTATTTTTTTTGCCAGAAGTATGAACTGTTCTAATAGCCAAGCCATGCTTTCTCTCCATATCACATCTCTTCTTATTCATAACCTATTCCCTCAGGTGGTTCTCACTGCTAATGCCCAAATGGCATCAACCTGTTGTTTAGCACATCTATGAAAAGGCTAGCCTGCTGGCTAATTTACCAAGGGATTAAAGCCCTGAAACAACTTCAATCTGTTACTTTGTTTCAGTTGAAAAGCCCTACCCACAACAGCAATGTTCCCATGTGAAACAGAAAATCTCCTTTTACGAAAGAAAAATTCAAAGTGGGAAATATTTAAGGTAATACCTGTACATGCCAATACATCAGGTGTGCTTGAATAAATTTCTAAAAGTTATAGTCAGAAAGCCAATAAGCTAGTAATGTAGTGCTGGGATGAGGGCAAAGCAGGCCTGTTTATTTGTTTTAATATTTAAAAACACTGTGGATGCAGGAATCACAATTCTAAGCTGAAGCTCTAATAACATTAACCCACTGAGTTCACCTGGAGACAGAGTCTCATCTCTAAACGTTAAAGAATTAAAGTGCTTCGATTCTAGGATTTCATGTAAGATTATTTTGGCCTTATGATTTTAGTTCATTTGTTTGTAACTTGTATTCTCTTTATGGTGGTCACCTACGCTGAAAAGTATTGCAGATGATTAACTAAAGATTCTGAGCAGTCAACGGGACTGGGGGGTGCAGAACTCAGACTTTAGTACTTGTTTATGATATTCAGTATACGAACACACTGCTTGCGTGTCTGTGAATCCAGCTCTAAGGTAGCAACTGAACTTTACTATATGCATCGTAATAAGCTCTAGTATGCAAAGTCAAAAACAAGCCCATGGTTAATTAAAATTGTTGTACTCTCTCCTTTATCTTAAGAACTTTACTAAATGGGAAGACTAAATAATCCAATGCTTTAAAAAGTATATTCACTGAAGCACAGTTATTTTACCATTAAAATTCTGTGACAATTAGTTATCTCTATTAGAAAAGTTTGGCATGTCCAGACAGTAGTATAACCTGGGTGGGAGAGGGGGCACCCACCGCAGGAACAGACTATGAGGGGTGTCACGATGCTGCTCTGCTGGGAGTGTGCCCCTGCCTGGGGTCCAGAAGGCAGGCAGGGCAGCACTGGGGAGAGGGCCGAGTGGAATGAGTGGAATGGTATTCCCTTCACCCTAGTAGCCTTTGCAGGGTTGAGGGAAATCCTGAGCTGCCTCTGCCTGGCCACAGGAGCTGGGCAGGGCAGCACCACCCTAGAGAGTGCATCTGGGAGGGCACGGGGCAGGTGGAAGAAGTAAAGTAGTCCCCCTCACCCTCCTTCAATAAGCACCATATGCCACTGTGTCCAAGAACAGTAAGATGTCAATTTATAAATGAGCTCAATTCTGTATAAGCTGTACTGTATAAAAGAACACCTTTGAAAAGAGTTATGAAAGCAGGGATACACTAAATTTCTGAAATTAAATACAAGAGGGATTAAGAATTAGTTTGCAGGTCTCAGCCGCTGCTTGTAGTGAATGATGTTCCATTTAGAAAAGGAAAAGAAATATTATCCTTTTCCTTTCCCCAATGCTATTTTAAATATTATAACTGTTGGTGCTATCCCTTGTACTTTTTGATGCCAAAAGTAAAGATTTTCTGGAATGAAAAAAAAATGCCTGAAAAGATACGTCAGTGCCAAGGGCTTGAGAAGAAATGAATGTGTGTAAATTGGTATTTATAAGATTTAAATTAAAAAAAATATATCATATAAAGACATGATACTCAAGGTCTTATTTTGATCACTGTTATTACAGTGACAAATATGGAACTCTTCTACCTCCAATAAAAACTATGAATTTGATGCTTTTAGACTGTGCATGTGGGCACACATTCACAAAATAATTATTTTGAACACTATCAGCCCCAAGGTCAATCATAGATTTAGGATATAAAATTAAATGTTCAAACTACAAAACATCCTAAGTTCACACACACAAAAATGAGCTGGCTGGCTATTATATTAACTAGAAAGCCACCTAAATAACTGAATATTGGTTTCACACAGAAGACATTATGAAGCATTTAAAAATATCTTTTCATTTAAAACCTGCTATTATATTTTAATTCTATTTCTATGTTTTAGTAGAACCTTATTTGTGAAAATAAAAGCAAAATTTTTCCAAATGTATTGTATGTATACCAAATTAGTTTACCTACATTTTTAACTGGTGGTTGCTTGTGATACATAACTTGGCATCATGTTTCATATGTTTCTAAAGGCACAGGTAATTATATGAAAAAAACTGAAGATATCTCAAAATATTCTTCATAACTATAATACAGTTTGTCAACAGTTGCGTTTCTTGCATTTTTGTAAGAAGAAAAGCTGTATTTCTTGACCTATTGGGGAAGAGTAGTTATGAATTTTTCAGTGAAATTTTCATCATT
This sequence comes from Alligator mississippiensis, assembly GCF_030867095.1. Lineage (NCBI taxonomy): Eukaryota > Metazoa > Chordata > Crocodylia > Alligatoridae > Alligator > Alligator mississippiensis. Next base: position 67,067,187 of record NC_081830.1, on the reverse strand, counting down.
CACACTGTTTGGGGAAAAAGGCTGCTCGTGTTTCACTGAAAAAGGAAGCTAAACATTAGACTTGCTGCTTCAACAAACTATTATTACACGCTTCACCAGTCCATTAAAGAAAGTAATTTAATCAGTTTGTATTTTCTCAGGAAAATCTCATTCAGAGAAATTTTATTGCCAGCTATCTAAATAGTAAATACTTATTATCCTCTCAAAATGAGTTTTTGCTTGCCAAGGGCAAACCCATTGCTGTTATTGTACAGCTCTGTCAGAGAAACAAGAAGTTAAAAAGGTTATAAAGATACCATTAACGTCATGGGACTGTCTTGTCAGGACTCAAAAGTGCTTAGTAATTGAGGGTTTTATTCAAAGTGTATTAGCACCCATATAAACGGCACAGTTAATATGACGCTTTAGGCTTTATTTTGTTGCAGCCCAGCATAATCACCTACAAACAGCTGAATACTGTAAATTTATCTGCTGGAGAGCACAGCTCATTTTATCATCTGTTTCTAGCTTGAGTCTTTGAAGAAAATGTCAATAACATACAGCTTAAAGGCATAGACTAGATCCAACCAATCAGGACAATGAAAAAGAGTTTAAATGATAACTAATTGGTCCAGGCAGTATGTGCCTTGTACAGAAATATGAGGGTAAGAAAAGGGCAAATGAATTTGCCTTATTTGGGAGAGCGAGTTTGTTGCCTCTAAAAATAAGAAATGTTAGAAGTCTGGTTAACATATGTTTACTAAAAAAATACATGCAGACAAAATTGTAGTACAATTAAAAATAAGACTGCCAAAAAAGGTAACATTTCTTTATTACCTCGACACATTTTGTTATATAAAATGCAGCAGGACTGTTACTGTGATTAATCCAGATAATACAATAATACACTGACTCACAAACACTTCCGTTTTATAGGTCACAGCTTAAAACTCTGGTTATCCCATGGACTATCTCTGTTCTCAACCTCTCAATCCAGATCTCACTTTCCCTGGAGCAATTACAGCACTTAGTTACATGATATTAAAGAGAAAAGATAAACTCACTTTTAATGCAAGTATTGCAGCTGCTTCATTACATTCTGCCATTTTGTATCTGTGATAATTTCTTCTTTCTGGGCAAAGAGCTCTACATTTACTTTTACAAGTCTCTCTCATTGCCAGCAGCCCTCTCTTCTAAATGTACCAAGTCAACAGCAGTTAAATATGTTCCCCTGCATGTTATCTACCTTCGCGTTCTAGTTGGTTGCAAATGTGACCACAGCTGATTTTATCACAGAAACATTTGACAAAGGCAGTCAGTACAACAAGAGAGGGAGAACAAAAGTGTCTCTCTCCTATAACTTTCACTGGTCCAAAAATAGTCCCAAAAGTTCTAAAACTGTTCTTTCTAAAGTGAGAATGACCTTCCTAGTAAGTCTTGATTTCCCAATAGCTTTTCTTATAATAATTGTTTGTTTGCTACCCCTGGAAATTCCTGTCCCCCACCTCCTAAAACTGTTATTTTACTAGTTGTGCTTGGCTTGTACTGGTCAGACATGATGAATAATGTCCTCCATTCAAAAGCTTGCCTAGTTCTATCCCAACTTTGCAGTAGGTCCAATAAAACATACCACCCTAAGAAATCCTTATCTCTCATATAATTTCTGGACCATCATAACTACAACATCACTCTTACACTCTTTGACCAAAGATATTCTTGGTATAATTTTAAAATAATGAAAGGAAAAATGTTTTAGACTTTCCTGTTGCAACTATGCAGATTTTCTCACAAAAAAACCCAACCTCTCCCTCCCCTCAATCGCAAGGCAGGGCAAGATTTAATAGGATCTTTTCCTAATTTCACAGTGAAGGCATGTTTTTCTTATATGACAATCTTAGACCAATCCCCAGACTTGTAACACACAAAGCTAAACACCCACCAAATTTCCTAAAAAAAAAAAAATGATCAAGCTATTTAATTTTGATCTTCAAAGGGCAGTGCAACCCTTATGAAAGCATCTGCTATTGTACATTTGTATGAAAGGATATTAGTAAAGTAGCACATCATGCAATTAAAATAATACTGCCTTCTACTTCCAACAGAAATTAAATCTAAAAATTTAAGTACCTCCAACATATAAAAATAAGGGTTTGAAAGTAATTTTGGTCCCAGGTATGACTGTGAATTGCATCCAACTGGAAGGTGTGGTATCACCATAGTGGGGCTACTCATGGCAGGGTAGCTCCTACACAATACCACATTGTTGCAACCTCCGGAGTAAGGCGAGTAGAGAGCGCCTCAAAAACCTATTTGCCACTGCTTTCTGAGTACTCCTTGATTGGAGAAAGGCTAAGGACATCATCCTGACAGAAAGATGTCCTCATTGAGGCATTAGGCAATCAAGCAGCAGCCTTTGGATTCTGGCTCAATGGTCTAAATGGGGGATTGTAGGTCTTAGGCAGCAGTCATTCCTCCATACTCTTGTCTAGGTGTACGTGTTGGAGATGTGATGCAACTGTCACAGGATTCCATACAAATGGATTCACTGAGCACCTGACGAGACCTTTTCTGTATACACCATAATCCAGGGGATTGATGGTTGCCTACTATTATCGTATTTACTCAAATACAAGATGAAGTCCCCCCCAATCAGCATAGGGGAAAAAAAGTCCCTTGCCTTATACAGCATAGTCTCATAAATCCAGCATGCTCGGGACTGATTCTGGTTTTTGGAACCAGAGCAGCAGCAGGTCGCGGAGCAGGGGGGAGGAGTAGTAGCAGCCAGCCCCAGACCAGCAGCTGCATGCAGAGTGGGATGGTGGATGGCGGCAGCAGGAAGCTTGCCACGTGCAAGCTTCCTTCTCTGCATCTGGGAGGGTGGAGGGGACTGGTGGCCAGTCCTGGATCAGTGGCCACATGCAGAGCAGCAACACGGGGTGGCGGATGGCTGTGTCAGCCACCACATTCCAAGCTTCCCCCTCTGTATCTGAGGGAGCTGAGGGGGAAGTTTAAGAAGTGCCCAATTTTTGAGAATTCCAGATTTTTGATATCCAGCTTTATGAGGTTATACTCTATTTGCATACGACGAAACCTCATTAAATACATTGCTTATCATGAAAATGCTGCCAAAAGCAGCATGTACTGCAATAGAAAACAACTATGAAGTTGATTAAATGCAGTCAACACTGATTGGTACTGCTTTGAGCAGGGGTTGGACTAGATGACCTCCTGCAGTCTCTTCCATGACTATAAAACACATGGCCCATATTGGGCAAACATACTGCTTTTTAAATGTTTTTAAGGACATTTTTTTTGTGTCCCAGGTCATATTAATTTGCCCTTCATTTCCATGTGCTTAGGGAGAGCAAGATCTGACAGTAAGGAAGAGGGGAAGGGACTGCAGGGAGAAGAAGGTTGTGGAGGAATAGGGCAAGGGGGCTACCTGACATTTCAGATTTATTTTCTGTGCTGTAACATGGGTGGGGGACAAATTCAAGGCAAGCCTCCAATAATATAAAACCTAATTACTTGGGGGGGGGGCGGGTTATCTTATATTCAGGGTTGTCTTATATTTCAGTAAATATAGTATAATCACAAGAAACTTATTTGATTGACAACAAAAATTGTGGTTTTAAAATTAAAAAGAAAATGTTGAATATTCCAACAGTTCCAGCTCTGCCCAAAATAAATATGTAGAACACTCTCTTTGTTAGCTTTTCAAGTTACCCCAGTGTCACTAACCCTTGTGAGTTTATGATGAATTGAATTTTATGAATGGAAATGCTTTATTGAACTCCAATACTAGCAAGGGGATTGACTGAGTCATATGAAATGCCAATATGTTTTTTGGAAGGAATTCAGATGAGAGCAAAGGGACATCTGCTTAATGTAAAACATCTGTATGTGCTTTTAATGTGCTCATCCAGGGATCAAGATGAGCAGTAATGTGCAACAATCACCACTGATGCACAAGCTATTATAGAAAGTTGATGTATTAACTACCTGAATTAACTGTTACTCATATTTAAGTTCAAATATCAAATAGCTCAAAATTGTCCTAATTTTTCTTTTGCTAGAAACAGTGATAATTAAAATGTAAATCCAAAGGCCTTAAAATAAATGTACTGAATCAGGGCTGTCAAGCTCACCTGGGGCCCTAGGCCAGATCCAGGCTGCAGGGCTCCTTGTGGGCTGGATCAAGACTGGGGCACAGAGGCAGCTACCATGGTCAGTGTGGTTGCAGCCACAGAGGCAGGTCCAGCAGTAGCTGTAGATGTAGGGGCATGAGCCAAGCTCACTACTAATGGGGTGCTGGCCAGTGGTGCCAAAGGGCTCCACATTAGAGGTACACCAATATAAAACAGTCTATATCGTATCAGCAACTATAATAGGAACATTTACATTTATCGGCAATTGGCTTTTTGGGCTGGTGTAGCCAATAATGTCACCAATAAACGTTGCGCGCATGTGCACAGTTGCAGCATTGAGGCACATGTGCCAAAGGCAGATTTAGACCCCCATGGTGAGGGAGGGAATGCGGTTGGGGCAGAGGCAGATGCTGCCCAGCCAGGGCAGGCCACAGGCAGCTTGTCTGGTGTGTGCAGAGGGGGTGGCTCCAGATTTGTGCACAAGGTGAGGGCAGGCTGCCTGTTGCAGGTTCAGGGCCAGGGACTGAGCTGGCCTCTTCCTGGTGGGGGGGCTGGGCCAGGGCTGCACTCGAGGCAGGCAGGGGTGGGGTGGGTGGCAGCGGTGCTGGGGGGGGGGCTACGGTGAATTTTGGGGTGGCCATAGCCCACCCCATAGCTCCCCCTTCCAGTGCCACCGCCACCTGTCCCAGCCCAGCCCCCACCTGTAAGAGGCTAGCACAGCCCCTGGCCCCAAGCCTGCAGCAGGCAGCTCACTTTCACCCCACGCACAAATCCGGGGGGGCACATGCCCTCTGTTCCTCCCCTGGGGGTGTACACAGCGGTGGCAAGCCCCCCCCCCACAGCTCCCAGACAAGTTGCCCACAGTTCCATCCCATGCCCTGCCCCACCCAGGCAGTGCCTGCGTCTGCCCCTGCCCCACTCCCTCCCTCATCCTTGGGGGCCTCGATTTCCCCCCACATACCTCTTCGCTCCCCAACACCCCTTCCCCCCACAGACCTACCGCCCACTCTCTCCCCTGTTGGCCTGCATATTGGCCAATATGGCTTGTTAATAATTGGCCATCAGTATCAGCCAAAAAAATCTTTATCGATGCACCCCTATTCCACATTCCATGACAAGTCAAGTTCCACAAATTCCAGTAGCCCAGAAAGCCAGATAAAGAGCCTTCATGGGCCAGATCCAGGCCATGGGCTTCTTGACACCCCTGTACTCAAAACCACAACCACAACAAAATTAATCCTGCTGGCAAATATATCTACAGACATTCATAAGGTATCATCACTGCACTATGTATATTAGCAAATATTGATCAACCTTGGTGTCTGTGTGGCAGATATAACAAGTTTGGTACAAGTAAATGTACTTTTTAATCTGAATATCTCAAAATACTTTACAAATATCTATGTACTATATTGGGACATCCATTTTAAAGACCAGTAAATTGAAACACAGAAGTTAAATAAGTTGCTGACGATTGCACTGATAAAGGTTGAAACTGAAAACATTCCTAATTCTCAGTCAGATCTGCAAGACAGATTTAGTTCAGCAGATAAAGTAATGACCGTTTTAAAGTATATAATACTTATACTATTATACAATAGTATAAGTATTATATACTATTAAAATATTATACAATTTATCTACTGTATTTACTTGAATATAAGACTACCCTGAACATAAGACAATCCCCCCGATAATTAGAGTCTACAGATGGAAAAATGTATATATTTTTTATAATTTTCCAGGTATAAAATTTAAGTATTGGAGAGTTGCCTCGCATCTCCCTCCCACTGCTACAAGGAAAGCTGTGGCTGGGGGGTAGGTCAGGTCCTTGCTCTCTGCCCCACCCACTTTTCCCCTGCAGCCTTCCTGACCTCCCCTGCCCCCTGCGTTCCCCCACCCCAAGCTCCCTACAGCCTCTGCCCCTTCCCCTTGATCCCCAGTTTCTGCTACTTCCCCTCCCTGGGGAGGGAGATGCAAGGCAACTCTCCAATACTTAAATTTTATACCTGGAAAATTATAACAAAATTTCCCACTGTTACAGCAAGGAAAGCTGTGGCTGGGAGGTACATCAGGTGGCCTCCTTGCTCTCTACCCCACCCACTGGGAAAGACACCAGCCTGAGCTGGAGCTGAGCTGCACCTGACAGTATGGAGGAGGGAAGGAGGAGCAGAAGCTGCAGAGGGGAAGTCGAGTGGGGGGCAGGGCAGGAAGCTCCTGTGGGTCAGGCTCTGACCTTGACCTGGGCTCAGAGCTAGAGTCAGAGCTGTAGCAGCTGCCTGTTCCCACCTCCACTTTGTATGCAACTATAAGATGAAGGGCCCTTTCTCCCCATGCTGGCAGGGGGAAAAACCCTCATCTCATATTCAAATAAATACAGTATTTGGATTAAAATTAGAAGGCAAATGTCTTCATCATTCAAACACTAGATTAAAATGTGCAATTTAAAAATCACGTATTTTTAATATGTTAAATAATAAATTGATCAAATACTAAAAAAACCCTTCAATCTATTTCTATTTCCAACAGGAGAGTGCTCCAAGGGAGATAGGAAAAGCATTCAGGAAGTCACTAAAACTATATAAAATGTCTTTGTTAATATAGAGATATAGATTTAAGATCCCGAGTCCTGTTATTAGGCTTAGTTCACTGAGATTAAAGATCAGAAATCAGAGTTAGTAGACAGCCTCAAGTGACTTCATGACAACTGGTTTCTCTCCTTTGTCAACATTGTTCCACCTATTTTTCCTCTCCCAAATCATGGGTTATGTGCTACTTCTGCATCTTTTGTCAAAATCTATAAATTCACAATTATATCAATCAGTACCTGTTCTTGTTGAAATAATTAATCCCTCCCTTTACTACCCAGTTATTACCCAGAACTCAATCTTGCCCAACACTGGGCTCACTTAATACTTTACTATAATAGCTTCTGCAAATCTTTCTCATCAAAGGCAAGAATGCAACTATTGCTGGTCTTTCTCTGCATAACAATATTGCATAGTATCAGACTGCATTTTGGTAATAGCAAAGATATTTAACAAATTCCAATAGTCTGGAGTCAGTTCTGATCTGTGTCTCTATCATTTCTTGCTACAAAAGCCACTTATTTGGGGATTAGGCCTACAGGTACCACAGGAACAGGAAGCAACAATAGGTGTCAAATATTGCCTGTTTCCAAAATGCTTAAGTGGAATAGCTGCAAATCAACTTTCCTAGTTAACTTCCAACATCTGGACAAGCCATGTTAAAATGACATCAGTCAAAATGAGCACTACAAAGACAAAGTTGCATAGACTGTTCACAGGTTAACGTCAGACTTTAGAGACAATGGGTAGAAGATTTTCTCTTACTGAAATTTCATTCAGACCTCATTGCCCAGAGTGTAATGTAAGGATGTCAAAGATTTACTAGGAACTTCAACTGCTCTAAGCATCATTCAGAAGAATCTTGACTCTTTAGTAATTGATTATTCAGTCTAGAGATTTCCTGTGCTGCATACATGAAATTTAAGGAAGGACACAAATGATTTTTAGCCTCTAATCAGGCACTGATGACTCCATGCTACCATCTTAAACAGATCAAACATGATCCACTTCAAAACGGCTTATGACAGATTTTGATGGTAAAAGGCAGGAGATCTTAAAAAAAATAAATTAAAAAAAAATCAGAAGCACAAAAAAGGAAGGAAATAAAATGAAAGTGTTGCGACTTTCCCATATATGCTGAACAGATGACTTGTAGGAAAGCCACTTGCAGGGAAAAACATTTGAACTACAAATACAAGTACAGCTGAGGATTAATCACTTATCATGCATTAAAGGGGGACTTATAGTATGGTCTATTAATATTGCCTGATACTTCCTATTATATTAACCTGTTTTTAGTGGCTTGTCACTTTATCCCAACGTATCAGCTCATACTAAAATTTTACACACCAGATGTCTAGAATATCACAGTGTTTTACAGCACTCACTTGGGACATGGGATGACTTGCATTCTGAGCCCTCCTCTTTCTGAGGCAACTTAAACCCACACTTCTCCTACTTCTCAGGACACAGTTTTAACCGTGAGACTACAGAACAATTTGGGAAGACCCATCCTCCTCACACTTCCATGGGGAGAGGAGGCACTGGACCACTGGACAGTCATGAATGCAAGAGTCATGGGACCAAGATAGCAATCAAGAAGGAACACTACTTCTCAAGCCTAGTACCCAGGTCTCTCACCTTTTTGGCAAGTGCTCTAAACAGTAGGCAACTGTACAAAAGGTAGGCATTACAACCCTGTATTTCCAAGGACAAGCAGAGTCATGAGTCAGGAGATCAAATACAGTGGAGTCCAGGGACAGGCTGAGCCAAGAAGCCAGGATGTCAGACAGAAAGCAAAAGTAAGGAGTAAGCCAGAGGGCACACCAAGACAGTCTTGGGTCAGATTGCCCTCTTGCCTGGACACTTCCTGTTCCAGGCCAGGAGTTTATACGCGAGAAGCCAAGGGCCAGATGACCCCAGCTGGCCACTCCAGTAACAGGGAGTGAGCAAGTTAGGCCCTACTGGAGGTTTCATGCCAACTTTAAGTGCAATTCCCGCACTCCAGGTGGCTAGCTATGGGTGACCACTGAGATGAACGGCCATGCTGTCAGGCCAAGACCCCAAGTTTAAGGCTGTGACCTGCCAGCATCCTTATCAGGTAGTTTCCTGAGTTCTCAGTGGCCTGGAAACCCAAATGACATACCTATTGAGCAGTCCCAATTCAGATTACTAAAGCTTCAAGGAAGAAGGGCAGCAGCTCAGACACAGTTTTCTATTTGCTCGGCACCTAGGGTGCCTATACATGAGTGTGGAGGCTGCTCTGATGTGCTGCAAATACAGTGCATCAGAGCAGACTCAATTAATTGAGTCTGCTGGAGCATGGCAATTACAGAGATGCTGATACACGAGAGGCAGGAGGCTGCTGGAGTGCAGGAATTGCCATGCTCCAGCAGACTCTATTAACTGAGTCTGCTCTGATGTGCTGCATCCCTGCACTTAAAAATGGTGGTGGGGGTGCTTGACCTAAAACTCATCAAATGAGCTTTAGTTCAAGCGCCCCTACCACCATTTTTAAGCATGGGGATGCTGATACATGAGACACAGCAGTGCTTTAATTAGAGCGGCTCCAAGGGCCACTCTAATTAAAGGGCTGCCCTCCCCACACTGACCCCTGGACCATGTATAAAAATGCCCCTAGGGACTATCCTTTAGAACTAGATAAGACCATATCTTCATTTTGTGCTGTGCAAGACTGCTGCCTGCACACTCCAAACTTGGAACTGATGCAGTCATACCACTGTTGCTATCCTTAAGACATGCATCTCAGAGCAGCCTCAGTGTCTCACTTCTCAGTTAAGTACTATGTAGTGCATGAGCGAGTGAGCAAGCGAGAGCAAGAGAGAAAGAAATGGAGGCAGGCTGAAATTGAGAGAGAGAGGCTTATTCTTCTGTAACAGCTTGAAGAGTGATGAAGAGCCAGTGTAGATATACCTAAATCTCTCCACTGAGCCTGCAGAGAGCCTAGATGCTTACCTACATTACATTACCTGCTTACATTACATTCATAAAGAGAAGTGAGGGGAAGAATGAGTAAAAGTAATTGAAAGAATTACCCAACAGAGAATCATGTAATTTGGGTTGTTTAGGTTAAGTACGCTTCTTAACATTACTTTGCCTAAGATCATCAGTAAAACTAACACAGAAAAGGGCTCAAGTTATTTTTACTTTTGCCTTCTTCCCCTTTCCAATATATGACCATGTGATTTTATTTTAATCTTGTGGCAATATGGCTATAATCACTGCAGATCTTACTCAGTATTTTGCTAAAGCAAAAAAGGTTGCTTCTGCATATACATGTTTTCCATTTGAAAAATTCTTTAATGCAAGTCCAGTTTTTCCTTTTAAAAACAGGCCAAGGATATAGATGCATTACATGTGCAAACACCATTTCCAAACAAAAGAGTAATTACTTTCATCTTCACTGTTTTATTGTTTAGATTAGAAATGTTTCTCTTACAATATTCATAATCATGTTTTACACTCACATCTCAGTCTCACTCTTTCTTATCAGATTCTTTAGTTTTGGATCAAAAACAGATTCTTTAGCAGTATCACAGTAAAGCCAAACACCAGGCAAGGCACTGTCAGTCATAAGTTCTATAGTACATTAAACTTCTGGGCATTTAATGAAGGCTATTCATCAAATATTTTTGCAAGAAGAAATTGGATGAGTTCTTTGAATACAGTACACAATCAGTATTATATGACAAGCTTCAACATGACTATGTCATGACTTCCTGCTAAGAGGCAATTTTTCCAAAAGTAATCAATACACCCAATATGTTTTAAAGTAGGCAAGCAATTAGGATAGGCTTTAGTATCTAATGCAACTATTTTGAGTGATTAATCTTGTGCATATCTCAGAGAGTACCAGAAGTTTGCACTAAACAAACTGAAAATGTAACAGTTAGTGGCGCACTATACCAGGGGACCCCATTGCTATGGTGAAGTAGCTGCTAGTGTAGATGGCTGCAGATGCTACACTGTCATAGCGCGTTGCTTCAGCGACAGTGTCATGTGTAGACATGCCATGTATGTCATACTGCCCTGAAAAAAAGGTGACATGATGCCAAAGCAGGATTGTGCATTCAGGGTGCAATCAGAAATGTGAAATGAGCCCCAAAACACCAGTACCATTTATAAAACATATGCAAACCAATATGTTTCTTTCTTTAATGTACTGTTTTCCCCCTACACCCTCTCCAAAATTAAAAGCCCATTATACTTTTAAAAAGTCTTAAATACACTGTTCAGTATTGTTTCCAAAGGGACTTTTAAAATAGTTTCTTCCTTTTATTTTTATATAAAAGTAGAGATTGATATAAAACAAAGTGGACGTACTACAGGAAATGAAAAAAGAATAATAGCTCCCTTTTTAAAATACGTTTTAGTAACCTTCTGAATATGTCTATTTCTACTAGTCAGTCAAAAAAGTTAATAAAAATGGCAGACAGCCATTTTTATACATAGCCTAAAACACAACTGGAGTCTGAAAATATGTCTTTGCAAAACATGCACTGCAATATTTTAAGATTTATTAAGTCAACACCTCATAATCATCTCTAAATCTAATGGGACATAAATGCATTTCATCAGAGATGAAAATCTTCAGTGACTGCTAAAATGAAAATCAAAAAATTATTACGATCTAGTAGTTTGGCTTGCAGCATGCATTAATCAGAAATCATAATAAATCCACATGCTTCTTTAGACAGCACATTAGTCAAACAGTTTTGTATGATAACGACGTTGACTAATGGGCTCAGAGTTAGAAGGGTCAATCATAAACTCATCAAATGCTTCATTTAATTTCTTAATTTGGACAAACACAATTTGTTTATGGGAAAGATATCAGGTGTTCTTGAATGAATAATGGCTATGAAACCAAACTCCATTAATCAGCTCATGATTACAAATGACTCAGAGATTGTTTATTCTAATTTCATTCATTTGGGTCAACAAAGAAAACATGAGCAAATGAAACCATTTGGAAAAAATGGCACACTTATTTCTCCATATTTAATAAGGTTGTGATAAATAATCTTTCAATAACTGTAACACAAGGATTTTATTACCCAAGTTAAAAACCATTCCTTGTTCAAGTGAAAAATTAATGCATATACTATATAATAATATCATGGAGACATAAAACAAAGAGTTTTAAAGTGCTAGACAACTACAGTAACTAATAGCATTCCCAGATTCTAAATGCTGCCTTATCATACAAACCTTGCAAACTCAAACAGAGCAATGACTCCACATTCTGTGAAAAACGTCAATATTGGTTTGCACTTTAACACAAGTCATTGTAAGAAAAGGGTTTTTTTTGTAGGTTGGAACCTCAGTCATTATAGAGAAAAAAAATGTCATATTAAAAGGTCTTTATAACTCTGAGTATATAAGGAGTACCAAATTCCTGTTATATCAGCCATTTTTAGATTTAAGTATAGGATGACCATATGTTCCAATTTGGCCAAGACAGACCCAGACTTCACAGGTTGTCCCAGCTGGTTGGTGCACACTGAAGCAGAAGCCCGGATTGGTGTCACCCTGCCCACATGTGCCCAGCCCAGGCTCCTCCTAAGCAGACTTAAAACAGGAGGGAGGCTGGGCTGAGCACTGTTCATCCTGCCTGGGGTGGGACTTGGCTGGGGCAGGGGTGGGACAAGCACCTGCGCAGGGTGAGCCGGATGGTGGAGCAGGGCCGGGCAGTGTGGAGGTCCGTGGCTGGGCTCCATCCCTCATGCACAGAGACTGGACCCCACTGGGAGCAGCCCCTGTGCAGTGCCCCCCAGGTTCTGCCAGACCATGCTGCATGGCCACACAGAGCCTCCCCCCCTCCACTGCTGGCAGCCTCATGCCCTGCCCCTGTGGCCACTGCTGAAGCCTGTGTGTGGGTGCATGGCGTGGGCTGGGAAAGCCTGGGGGGTACCACACAGGGGTGGCTGCCAGCTGGGTCTCTGTGGGGGACTCTGAGCTGTCCCACCTGTCCTGGCTCTGCCATCAGGGCTCCTGGGAGCCACAGGGTTGTGTGCGTGTGTGCGCGCGCGCATGTGTGTGCACAAACACACCTCACCCCAGATTTCGCTAAAATTATTATGGTTGCCCTAATTAAATAGGAACTGTTATATTGCAATCCCAAGATTCCATCCTGACATTGTAATATTTCTGGTTTGAATGTGTTCATGGCCCCTGACACACATCTTCAGTAGTCACCTGGCCACATGTTCATTCAATTCACGGTGTAAAAAAATCCAGGAATAAGTGAAAAAGCTGTCACACGAAGTGTGTAATAACTTCTTGGTTGGTTCATATCACACTTCTAATTGATCATGTGGCCAGTGCTCCCAGCTGATCAGGGCTCCAGCAGAGGTAGCAGAATGAGCACAATGAGCTCCCCCACATATAAGTCCCAATCAGCTGATGGAGCTCCCAGCCATGGAAGTGCAGGATGCCCCCCCACACTCCCCTCAACCCCCTCCATCAAGGCTGAGAGATGTTATCATCAACTGGGGGCAGGGGGCTGGGAAGAGTCTACTGCAGGGGCAGGCAAAGTCCGGCCCATGGGTCAGGTCCAGCCAGCAGTGGACTCCATTTCCCAGGCGCCCCCGCCCACGTGGCTGGGGCCAGTCTCCATGAAGATCCCAGCCACAGCTGTGCTGTGATAGCACGAGAGTGCATGGTAGGGCAGGGCAGGGCAGGGGCCTGCTCTGGAGCTGCTGGGATCTTGCAGCAGGGGCAGCTTGGTTGAGGCCAGGGCAGAGCTGTGATCTGCAGCCTGCATGCTCCAGGCAGCCTGAATGCTCCACAGCTCTGTCCCAGCTTGGGACCATGCTGTCACCACTGCAAAGAGCCAGGGAAGAGCTGTGATCCTCTGCCTGCACATCCCTGCCTGGAGCATGCAGGCTGCAGATCACAGCTCTACCCTGGCCCCAACCAAGCAGTCCCCACTCCAAGATCCTAGCAGCCACCTGCTCTGCCACACACCCTGCCAGCGCAGCTGGGGCCGGTCTCCGTGGCAACCCCAGCCTTGCGCTATCAAAGCGCAGCTGCGGCTGCAGTCTCCATGGAGCCCGGCCCTGGCCATACAGGCAGGGGCTGCTGGGAAATGGAGTCAGGCTGCCAGCCAGATCTGCCATTTTGTCCACCCCGGTGTACTGTGTGGACTAGAAAGAGAAAGCTGAGCAATGCTGGGTGAGCTTGAGGCTGGGTTGGGCATAGAGGGATGGCTTATGCCTCTGAAGGGGAAAGGTCTTCTTTCTGGGTGGCCATGCCCCAATAACTGCCTATACTGAAGAGGAACTGTCTGGTTTGCTGCTTCGAATTTGGTCTGTACTCCTTTTCCATTTGAAGAAGTGAAGTTCTTCTTGTCATAACCCAGTGATTTTTAGTGCCTCGGCACATTGGAATTTTCCCGCCACATGGAGCTTTCTTTGCACGGTGGATTTCTCAGCTGCAGAGAGAAAACCCCGGTGCAAAAGAGTTCCCGCCACACGCATGCAAATTAGTGTCCCACTATTGGTCAATTCTAAATTATTCCTATGTGGCGGCTAGCAATTAGCTCGCTAGCCGTTTAAAAGGTTAGAGCAGTTTCCGTCCAAGTTGGAGGACTCCACAACCATCTCGTGGGGAACTCTAAGCGCGCTGTGGAGCCTAGCAAACTCCACGTGTGTCTTGGAGGAGGACATAGGGGCCCGATCAGCTTCTAACCACTCCCCGTCATAGTGGAAAGATTGACGTATCCCCCGTGTTGAGCGTGCGGAGTTATACATCGACGACTCATCTCGGTTCAGTTCGACAAGAGATCTCACTTCTGTTTGTTTGTGTGCAACTGTAACTCAAGCAAGTTTCCTTCCTGCACTGTGACCATCGGCAGTGTAAGTAAAGTTTTCTTTGTACAACCAATACGCTTCCGTGCCTAACTCTACTCTGTCGTGGAAAAACCCCACCTGATGGTCCGGGCTACTGGCCATAGCCTTAGACCGCCCTCGGTCCCGACATGGCGTCATGAACAGGATGCGGGGAAGACACGATGGAGTTAGAGTTAGTGAGAAACTGCACTTGGCGCAGTGGAAAACGGCACGTAACAGACTCCGAAGAACTAGAGGCGCATATTGCTTATCATCAGGCGGGCGGAACGGGTGAAAGGCCCATCAGCGGCTACTTTTCACTGAAGGGAGAAGAGAAGGAAGCACATCTTCACCCCGGAGCTTTCGGGTGTGTGATGGGTGGAGAGCGGGTCCTATTTAGATCCCAAGAGGAAGGGGGCACCGTATCCTCAGTCCAAGTGAAACCGGTGGGCGCAGTAGACCCGACCCTCGACCCAAAGTATACCCGCTGCTTGCGATATGTGCAGGAGACAAAGGATCAATTCAGTTCCCAAGCAGTGTTGTCTAGATTGAGGAGCCGCGAGCTCCCGTCCTATCTCCGTGAGAGTTTGGAGACAGAGGGACGTCCCGCAGTTGAAGGGGCAGCCCCGAAGTGCAACAGGGGGAAAATGTTAAGTGTAATGTTCCATACTATGACAACTCTAATGCGGGAAAATACAAGTTTAAAAGCCCAGCTGCTCACAGCCATTCAGGCGGCTAAAGATGCGGCTGTGAGAGAGGATCCTGAGACGCCATTTCAAGATGGCGCCGAGCAAGAAGGGAGCCACGCGGAGGAGCCGGAAAAGATGGGCGGAGCTTCAAAAGAACAAGCGAGAATCCGCCCAGCGGTCCCGCCCACTGAACTGACGTTGCTTCCGGCGGCCCCGCCTTCTTGCCACAGGGAGGGAGCATCGAGCGGAGGAGAGCATCCGCCCCTCCTACCAGAATCAGTAATGGCTCTAGCAGCAGTTCGCCCTGTGACAACGACCTGCCAGGCAACTGATCCACCGAGTACAGCTTGTGCCACCACCTATTGTGCTCGTACTCGAACTGAGTTGCACGAACTGTACAAGGAGTCAAAGATCAAGCCTGAAGAGACCCTAGCCATGTGGACGGGACGCCTAGTTGTGGAATTTGGGTCCGACTTGCTGGACTTGGAAGAGGCAAGTTTCCTGATCCGGCGGGCCTCGTGGAGCGGAGGGCATGCCATCGACATCAACACAGTGACATTCAACGTTCATTGGCCCATTCTGCTTCTGGCGCCTGCCACAGGACAAGTCGGTCAGGAATCTCACACATGGCATGACGGCCGCCCGGAAAAAGCCAGCGCGGAGCAACTTTTGCTGGCCATCATCGGGATCTCGTACTGCTCCTGGAACCCCAGAGCATGTGTACTAGGACTGACATCATCCCAGCAGAGAGGGCCATGGCCTCACTGCCATCTGCGAAATCCTGGGACTGTTCCAATAAATCTAAACAGCGTGAAAGCCTGTGTTGAGGTCTATGGAGGAAAGAACACCGTCGTCCTCCGGATTTTCCTCAACCCAATGGTTGGTCAACCTGCAAGCAACCTTTTGTGTCAGCTTTCGCAATTGCGCATCCTTATGAAGCCGAAAACACCCAGCGACTGGGAGCATCGATCTACTGTATACCCAATCGAGGCTCAGGGCGCAAGCCATAGTGAATCTGATCATCAACCATTGCCGCAGAGAACTCCCGAAGAGCAAATCATGTTTGGGTTCCTCATAAACCATTCTGGGCTCACTAAGCGACAGCTCCGAATCCTGGGGGACGCAGGCCAATGGCAACTGGCCTACTAACTGGGTTTTCAGTATCCAGACAAGCTAGACGATGACTCCTCGACGTTGTCATCGACGTTTTCATCTTGCTGAACGTGGATAAAACCCCGCGGTGTTTGCCATCTACTTCTGCGTTGGTTGTATCCACAAGCGTGCAAGAGAAAAATCACCCAAAGTGAAGCCGTGCCCGAGCACCTGTATTGTGTGCTGTGAAAAAGCGGGAAGCGGCAACAAATCTAGCTGACTGCCCTATCGTGCGCGGTTCCATGTAAATATTGTAATATAGGTTAATTTATCGTCTTGAGAATTTTTCTTTTTACAGGTTCAGGACTCAAAGTGCGTGGTGGAGGGAAGTCCCAAGAGAGAGAAAGAGAACATCATTGAAGAAGCGAGAGCTTGACTTGTGACTTCGCCATGACACCTACTGAAGTCCTGATAGCTGAATTTCTTGTTATGAATATAATTATGTGTCTGTGTGTTAGTGCCAGCTATTATCTGATTCGATCCTTAGAGGACAAACTTATTTTGTTGTTTGAATTTGTGTTTAACCGTTTAACTTATGAACCAGCTGAGAGAGCTCGTAACGACTCAAACAACGTGCATGTGGTTTAAAATTCCAGCTGTGCCATCAGCAAGGGGGCATGTAATAACCCAATGATTTTTAGTGCCTCGGCACATTGGAATTTTCCCGCCACATGGAGCTTTCTTTGCACGGTGGATTTCTCAGCTGCAGAGAGAAAACCCCGGTGCAAAAGAGTTCCCGCCACACGTATGCAAATTAGTGTCCCACTATTGGTCAATTCTAAATTATTCCTACGTGGCGGCTAGCAATTAGCTCGCTAGCCGTATAAAAGGTTAGAGCAGTTTCCGCCCAAGTTGGAGGACTCCACAACCATCTCGTGGGGAACTCTAAGCGCGCTGTGGAGCCTAGCAAACTCCACGTGTGTCTTGGAGGAAGACATAGGGGCCTGATCAGCTTCTAACCACTCCCCGTCATAGTGGAAAGATTGACGTATCCCCCGTGTTGAGCGTGCGGAGTCGTACATCGACGACTCATCTCGGTTCGGTTCGACAAGAGATCTCACTTCTGTTTGTTTGTGTGCAACTGTAACTCAAGCAAGTTTCCTTCCTGCACTGTGACCATCGGCAGTGTAAGTAAAGCTTTCTTTGTACAACCAATACGCTTCTGTGCCTAACTCTACTCTGTCGTGGAAAAACCCCACCTGATGGTCCGGGCTACTGGCCATAGCCTTAGACCGCCCTCGGTCCCAACACTTCTTTTCTCAGGGGCTGGAGTGTAAGGTAGCTTCCTGACAGAGAGCAACAGGTACCTAGGGAGGGTCGAGGACCAAAAGGCAAGGGGTCTCAGTGTTGGAAGGAGTCAGGGCTCCTCCCCTACTCTATGGTTTCAGGGGAGTACTCAAAGACTACACAAGGCTGGTGATCCTAAGTAAGTGCATAGCAGCATCACTCCTAGCTTTAGGAGCTGGGTTCCTTGTTTGATCTTCGTTTAGCCCCATGACTATATCCTACTTAACTGTCCAGTTGTCCAGCTTCAACACATAGAAGTAAAATGCACCTACCCCATGGTTTGGTGACTAGGGCACTCAAATTCCAAATCTCGCTAAAATGTCTTTACCTTATGTAGTCAAGAGGGAAATTTCTTACCAGACAGGTTTTTCTTCCCATAGGTTAAGACTCCTCATTGAGAGAATGGGAGACCTATATGCCTCTGGAGTAAAGTTAAGATCCATCTCTGGAGGCATCTAAATGTTTCTCCATTGAAAGGAATAAGAAAGCTCTGCCCTGTATAACTATACAGGATGAGACAGAATTTGCCCCTGAAATGGACAAGATCCCCATTGAAAGAAGAGAACAGCCTTGAATTTACCTATGCTACCAGATGTAGTTACCTTAGAGATTAAGTAGAATTTAGCTGCAACTGTAGATATTTTCCTCGTATTTGCAAAACAGAGAAGGATGCTTACACCACTGCTCTAGAAGTCATTAGATAGATGTTTATTTCTGACTCTGCCACAGACCTTCTGTCACTCAGACTCTGTAATATAACTATTTCCCTATTTCTTTAATGCAATTGGGGGTATACAATTCATTAATAGATGTGAGGTACTTAGCTTTTAGTGCCAGAGAAATGCCTATTAGGCTAACATGACATGTTCAGCCAGGCCCTTCTATAATACCTAGCACAATATGGAATTCTCAAGAGGACACCTTTATACAAAAGGTTCAACAATGAAAAGGAGAGGTTTTTAATTTGTTTCTATCCTCCTTTCCTAAAGCTGAGTGACAGATTCTGGCAAACTTCACGTTTGGAAATGAGATGGAAAGGCCTTAAACATTTAAGCACATGATAAATGCCCAT
Source organism: Alligator mississippiensis (assembly GCF_030867095.1). Taxonomy (NCBI): domain Eukaryota; kingdom Metazoa; phylum Chordata; order Crocodylia; family Alligatoridae; genus Alligator; species Alligator mississippiensis. Next base: position 67,048,419 of record NC_081830.1, on the reverse strand, counting down.
CAGCAAGAGACAGTGTTGCTGAGCAGATTGAGCATTTTAAAGCCCTTTTCTGGGCATACACTATATAAAAATCCAGCCAAACCTCTTCACTTTCACTTCTTGTGAGAAATCTAAACTGAAGGGTGATAAGCATCCAGGGATTTACAGGGAAAGCTGTCATAATGTGTTTTAGGGACACACATTCTGGCTAAACCTTTAATGACTGTAGACAAAAGTAGGCACCTTTAGAGAGCATGTGATAAAGTAAATTATGTTAAATGTGAAATGTTGCAAGCATTCTTTTTCCAGAGAAAGCAACATTAAGAAATAGTGTTTTCAGAAAGACAGACACAAGTTTAAGTAAAAAAATAGTCACACAACCACACATTGTAGAAACACATTGTTTCTACAGCCAAAATAATATATAATTAGATTACTTGGCAAAGTTTACTAAATATGAAGATATAAAAAAAACTTAAGCTAACTGAAAAATTGTCTTTGACTTAAGATCAATAGCAGGCCTCCAAGATTCATCTGCACATAATTAGCACACATATTTGCATCAAAATCATGTATACCATATGCTACAACATTACCAAAATCCCATTAGTTATAATGTAAGCATGAGGTACTTTCATTTGTTGCTAGCATGGAAAACAGATCTCGGATAAAAAACCTCCCCACAAAAATAACAACTCTAAAAGCTTTAGGATTAATTCTAAAAGCAATAAATGTTCATTAAACAATAAGCACAATTACAATAAAGTCCACTTAATAGCTTTATTCTGAATCAGCGCCATTCCCATTTATCTTAAAAGAATGATTTTCCCAGGTTCTATAAATAATTTTGGGCAAAATATTTTGGCCACTAAAAATGGAAGTGTTAGTCTTTCGAACCTTATTTAAAAAAAACAAAACAAAACAAAAAAACTGTTTTAAAAGAAATTATTTAATTTTGTTTAAAGACCACTATTCCTATATCTGAAGGACCCTTTCATTTCAATTGCCCATTTTCCACTTTTAACTTTTTCAAGTGCATGCCCTTTCGTATTAAATTTTTCAACCCAAATTCATTAATTCGCTGCATATTCCATATCTGAATTATTCACATGAAGACAAAGTGTTGCTAATTACAAAGTTACTCTTGTTTATTTCACTCACCAATGACACCAAAAGAACTGCACTTCAAACTTGCCATATCCTCAGTGAGGACGAGCGTCTTTAACATGGCTGCATACATTGATCCAATAAAAGATATCACCCTAAGAAATCCTTATCTCTTATTTTACATTTCCCTAGAAATAATGAAGTTACAACCACTTGAAAAAAATTCTTTTTTTGGCAACCTATAGAGTCCAATATGCATCTGCATGTATGCTGCCAAAGCTGATAACAGGTGTGTAAAGGTATGAACAGATATTACATTTGTAGGACTACAGAAGCCATTTAAGCACTACACAATGTGACTACACAGGTATGCAAACCATCTGTAGTGCTAGAAATGTGGCCTAAAAACTACAGGAAAGTACCTTTTGAAATGGGAACTACTCTATAGTGCTATGTTTTGTGGCATCACATGTAACATCTGTTTAGTTTAGCATTACAGGGGCCTCTATAGGCCCCAGTATCCCAAGAAGGTTGTGGGGTGAGGTGGGAAGGAAAGCAGCTGGGCCCTTGACAAGCTCACCTGGCTGCCAGAAGCTGTTAAAGAGCCCTAGTGGGACCTGCTGCCCTCAGTGCATGGGGCAGGGGAAGAGCTGCTTTTCCTGTGGCAACACAGCAGTGGGAAGGACTAACACTGTCACTTCAGGAAGGCTGGGAAGAGCCACTGAGATCAAATGGCAACCAGCTAGAGAGGCAGGGTCACTGACAGGGTACACTGAAGATGGTGGGGGGGACCCAAAAGAGCAGCCCCCTATAACCCGCTCACAGCAGAGCATGCATTTGAGACTTTGCAGCTGTCTAGCTAGGCACTGAAACACTTACATGCGCCCGTAACACTGTATTTTTAACCCAGTTTTTACAACTAAGCCACGGCTGTCCAATTTCCAGCCCATGGACCTAGCTGTCACTCCAAACATTGCTCCTGCTGTGGCAGCTGCAGCCACAGTCTCTGGAGCAAGGCAGCAGAATGCAAGGGGGGTCCCATAAGAGTGCTGCTGACATACCAGCCCGGGGTCTGCATTGCTTGTGGAGCAGCAGTGGGAAGGCAGGAGGGGGCTCATATGGCCAGGGGGCTGCAGGGAAAGGGTGTCCCAGAAGCCCACATGACATGTAGTCCCTGTGACATGTGGTCCACAAGGTTTATGGCCTGGGGCCTGCAACCAGTGTTTTGTGCAGCCCCCAGCCATTCTAAAGCTGGACAGCTGTGATTTACTGTTTTGAACTGTTTTCAAGTATTGGATCCACATGCATCTGACTGTAACTTTAATAGTAACTGGCTAGCAGTTAACCTCCTAAGGAGGTGGGTGCTAGCAGCCCTTCTGAAAGAATGATTACAAAACTGCCCTGCCAAACTTGGTGTCAAAGCCAGAAATGGCCACTAGAGAATAACTAGTAAAAGTGTGTCCTAAGCAACAAATAGCTACCCTACATATTTCAGCTATGTGAAATGTGTTCAAGTATGCCCTGGAAGATCTTTGTGCTTTGGTAGAAGGTGATTTAATTTGAGGAGAGGGAGAAGCAGCCAATTTGTTCAATCATATAAGACTCTGAAACAATCTGAAATCCATTACTAAGTCTGCATGGAAACTGTTTATCCTCTAGACATGTTTCCAAATGCTACAAATAATCTGGATGATTTGAGAAATGGTTCTACTCTGTGAAGGTAATAACAGAAAGCTCTCAAAACATTTAAATATATTGACTTTTGTTTCTCCAAGGGATAAATGAGGTTTGGGGGGGAAAACAAACAGTAAATATACATGCATTTGTCCATGTGAAAATACAGTTTAGGTATAAAACTTTGTGTAAAACCTTACATTTATTCTATTCTTATAAAAATATGGTATGGTGGTTCAGCCTTTACAGGGCTTCAGTCTTCCTCATCTACCCAGCAATATTCATAAGAAAGGCAGTATGACAACATTAGTTCAAAACGACGACGAGAACGCTCCTTCATACAGGTGGTAACTTTCCAGCAGAAGGAAAAACATGAATTAATTCTTTCAGAAATGTAGATATGCTACAAGGTCTGTAACATAGCAAAAAAACTGTACAAAGTGGTGACAGGCCAACATGCCAATATTGCAATCAAGTAGTGTTTTGTTGTTTTTTCCCTGAAAGGGAGACAATAAATAGGCTAACATATCAGAAATGGAAATCTCCAGTGAATGAAAGTGACTGAATAATCCACAAAGAAAAATGTTTCTACTTAGCATTATAGCCTGGTAGTAGCTTTCCAGATGATTCAAAATATCTTGAGTTTGCAGAACAAATCTTATCTGTAGAAGGGTACGTGGGCTTTGCCAAGGAGTAAAGGCTTGAATTTTAATAATGGTGGTGTAGTTTCTGATTGGTTAAAGCTCAGTGAGTAATGATGTTGATGTACATTGACATAATTGTCAACAAATGTGTGTTGCATCAGGTGTAGTGGCTACATACAGTAACATTTTGCAGTAAAGGGGTAGTGGTCTGACTGGGGAAGCAAGGGCTGAACTGAGATATGCACCAAGTTCAAAAATAAAAATTCTTGTGGGTAAACTAGCATCATGAGTACTATCTTGCTCATTTTATTCAGAATACACAACTCCCAAAGCAAACTGCTTAAAAACATTCTGTTGTTGAAATACATTGCTGTACTAATGGCTGAAGAGAACTGAGTAGCACTTCCTTGCAGTGAGGTAAAAGTGCTCCTCATGCCTGAGCTCAAGAGTTCCAATACTGCAGACAACCTGAGAACAGGAGATGGAGAGAGGCCCACAACAGCTGGAAGTGTCTTATCAGACCCTTCCTGCGAGATGCAGAAATAAATGGTGCTTTTTCACACTCTTCTATCAAAGAAGGAATAATAGAGGTTACCATTTGTATAGAAGTGCCTGGTTGGTTGACAAATCAAAGTTAGCCATCCTTGAAAGGGTCCAAGGTGAAATCTGGCATGCTATGTTACTAAAGTACATTACCCAAGCTGAGCATTCTGATGACTAAATAGGCTGTGTTGGTACAGAATTGCTGGGATAGTGCCTATTCTATCTTTTAAGAGGGTAGGAATGAACACTTATTTGTTGTAGCTGACCCATGGAACTGCTGACGAAGAGAGCCAGGGCACCGAATACACAGCCTTAATGATAGGATAATAATTTATCTGAAGTAACAAATTGCTATGGTCTCAAAAATAAAACTTCTCACTCTTAAAATCAGCATCCGACAATGGACAGGTATACCCTTTGGCATACAGCAAAATTCTGAATTCATAGCGTACACCTGCCACAATGAGAGACAAATACTTCCTGTAAGATAAATGGACAAACACATTGAAAGAAGCTTCTTGCAATTTCAGAGTTAGCAGCTAATATAGGGGATCCGGAGATAAGATGATAGAAGCAAGACCTTCATTCAGGTTATGCATCCAAAACCTGATACAGTGGATGAAACAATGATGCAGCTGACGTGTAGAAAATGTTGACTTTCAGGCTTGCCAATGCAAGATTATTTTTTTTTTTACTGACAATCTGCAAACTTTACTGACAGACAAACGTATTTACTGACATATGTTTAATCAATGTATATGTAACCCATCTGTCAGGCCCTGGATGGTAGTAACAAGGGCTAGGTTCATATTTAGGAGTTAAACATTGATTTTTTAAATTTGGTTCAAGTCCCCACACAAAAACCTGAGAAAATAAATACTAAATGTTAATGGGGTATTCTAAAGTGAACAAACTTCCCCATCTGATCTTGTAAGCATAAGTCATGTGGCCCTGCTTACCTTTGAGGCAAACTGCTGCTACAGACAGGTGATAGCCATCAGGACAATGTGGCAGCCCACTGCTTGAGGGGGCAAGGGAAAGGAGTTATGGAAGCTCCCATGGGCCACTAAGCTCTGATTCAGAGCTTCCTGCAGGTTACCATGCTGTACTCTGACTCAGGCATAAGGTGGTACTATTCTTCTCTGTCTGTCCATCAACACTTCTATCCAGCCTCATTCCAATGACCGTTTTTTAATCAAGGTCATGGTTTCTTCATTTTTTTTATTGATAGATCAATTTTTAAGGACTTTACAGTCAACTGTTTTTTGGGGGGGGGCTTGTTTTTACAGAGTTGGCAACTCAGATCTCTTTGTACTTCTTTTATCAGTTGCACAAGAATAATTGAAACAAGGATAACTGGACCATTCTTCAAGGTTTCATAGGTAGAAGGCATGAGCATGGGCAACCTAAATCATGAGGAATATATGAAGATCAGTATGTCCATGATTGATCACATAAGACTTAAGTGAAAGAGAACAGGTATATATAAGGTTTGAGACTTCCCAGAAGCCTCTCTGATGAAGAGAAGACAGGTGTGGCATGCTAACCTTTTTTCCAATGAATCCAGATGATAAGTATGGATTGATCTGATAGCCTAAATGATAAAGAAGGAGAGAAGCAAAATTCCACAGCAGAGATTCAGTCAACAAAAATTGAGGAAGCCTTAATGTTACATACAGAGAAGTGGTCTGTGCATATGAAGATAGTTCCAAGACCTTCATGGTAGTACCCTGTATTCTGGTAACAGATTAGGTTTAGTGAATGGAAACAGAGTCTATGTGCCCAGTAGAAATTCAAGTTCAGATGTATTCTCTAATCCCCAGATACTGTAAAAATGGCTGTAACAAATAGTGCCTATAGAGAGATAAAGTAATGCAGTACAGCTTCCACTGACATGAGTTGGTATCAATGCTGAGGACAAGTTGAATGGATTCTCTTCTTATTAGCAAGTCAAATGAGATGGATGGAACTGAGGTTAATGGTACTGAAGGATGGAGACCAATGAAAAGCTAGTATTGGAACAGAACTATTATGCAATGATGACTAAACTGCTGAACCTACTGTGGCAGAGGATGCCAATTCACTGGCTTCTTTCTTGTCTCGAGAAGGAAAACAGGAGCCAAGTTTGTTCCTCTCTAGTGGCCAGGTTGCTTGCTGACAATGGGTCTGAGAAGGGAACATCAGTCTCTTTCCTAGGGGCTGCAAGGCTTCACTTCAGAGACTAACTCATGCCCAACCCCCCTGTCCTCTTTCCATGTTCCAGTGGGAAGGGACAAGGTGCATGAGGCTCCAATAGCATTTGAGTTCCCAGAGGAGTCTGCACTCTCGGCTACAGACCAGATGTTTGGATGGGGAAGATGGTGCCCCCACCCTTACCTGGCACAAACCAGATTCTATTTCAGTGGTTCTTACCTGGAATACCCCTAAATCCGCAAAATTATGAAGGGGTACCTTAAGGCTAATAAAATTGAGAACGATCAGGATAGGACTTCCCCCAGCAAAAGAAATATTTAATGAACTATCATTCAAAGGTATAGCTAACTGCACAATAGGAAGATAAAAAACAAAACAAAACAATGATTCAAGAGAGTAAGAAAACTATTTATTTACTTTTGTCAAACTAAAAACAAAGCAAAAAGCCAAGCAGCTATACAATAATCTGCTACGTGGTAGTAAAATAAATGCTGAGGTTGTTTTATCTTACTGCCATAGGTGATAATGAACAAAGGTCCTGTGGATCATTCTGACATTTATGGGCCCCAGAAGAGGAGTTCTGAAGGAAAAAGGTCATGCAGGTTCCATGGACAGTGATACTGTTGGTCTTAAAGAATCTGATCTTGTAAACATGGGGTCCTTGCACACCAAGAGTAGGACAAACACTCAACCAGCATACTTGAAAATACAAGTTGCAACTGCAACATAAATTTTATCCCATCTAAATATCTCTCTGCTTATGCAAAAAAAAGCTATTCAAGCCACTTGTAGATTTCTACATAAACATTTCTGCCCACAAAAGTAAAAGCATCCACAGCTCAACTCTGTATATTCATCAATATTTCAAATTAGTCTTCACCACATGCATTCTTAAAAGGTGAAGCCAAGAATCATAGAAGCCAGTTCTAAAACAAATTTGTTTTTACAGACTCACTTTGAAATGCTTCCTCAAAAATGCATCTTTAGTTGTACAACTATATTAAATTAGACACCATTAAATTAGTTACAGAAGTAACATTTTAATGCAAAAATGTAAATGTTCAATGTTAATGATTTATTAGGGAATGAATAGTAAGTGTCCTTCAATGAGAGTTTTCACTCTTTTTAAATGCATGTGATTTGTATTCTCTGGCTTGATCACCAACCTAGGACTCCTACAATCACAGAGCAATATAAATATAGGTCTGAAACAGACCTCAAGGCCACAACCAGATAAGTATGGGCACTTTGCTCCCTGGGGACAACTAGCAGTGGCACACCTTGTTGTCCCCGGAGAATGCCTATGCCACGCGCTTTCTGGCACACAGCAGGTTATCCTGGTGCGGGGGGGAGGGCAGGGCAAGGAGCTGCAGCCAAATTTCTTCTGCAGCTGGGAGCCTGGCTGGCACCCAGAGTATGGCTCCAGCCAGCCAGGATCTAGTTTTGGGTGGTGCATGCTGCCTCCACATGCACTGCCCCACTTTTTTTTTCTGCACAGGTTTTTTTACCCCGGGATCTCCCAGGGTCAAAAAACAAACAAACCACCCTGTGTGGGAACCACCTGAATGCGCTGTGTGTGGTGGTGCCACATACTGCACGACCATAGTTATCTGGATGCAGCCCAAGAGGCAATTCAGAGCACACCCACTATCACCCCTGTCTAGTTAAAAACTTCCAATGTATCCAGAGACTGAATAATAATTAAAAAAAAAAAAATCACAGATTTTAAATTAGCCCCAAGTATCATCAGTTTCTCTCTCTTGGGTATTTATGGAATGACTATCATTGTAGTCAAGCAAATGAAGATGCTGAAGGGGGGGAAAAAATCACGAGTAGTTTCCTAGCTTTCTAGCAGGTAGCACGTTTCACAGAAACCAAAGTTTTAGAAATCTATGGACAAAGGATTTCACATAAGAGACCAAATGATTTCTTCAAATTGTGCACAATGCTCATTCTTCTCTAAATTTTTTGCATTTTACAATAGTGCTTACTCACACACAAGATACCAAGACACAGCAACTGGCCAGTCAATCAGTAAAACAGTTGCTAAGACAGGATATTTACACCAATAAGACACAAAAACAAATGGTTAACATCCACACAAAGAGAAAGTCACCAAGGGGCTAATGCCTAGTACATCTTACACAGAAATGAAGAGTCATTTAATGAAAAATCTGCCTTCATTTTTTTTTTAGGCTGCATGCAGCCTCAAGAAAATGTCATAAGGTTTGTGGAAACCATATGTAACACACACACCGGGGAAAAGTAATAAGTACTTATACATTACATATTTTAAAAGGGTTCAATTTTCCTGCAAGACGCCCCTCTTCCATATGTAGAATAATGGAACCAACACATTTAGAGACACCTGTACTTAGGCCAAGAGGTACAGAGAAAAAAATATGGAACCTACATGAACAAACTTTTTTAAAGCAAAAATAATATGGAATAATTTATTACTGACAATCACAGTTTTCCCCTTCAAATATCTCAGAAGATATTACTATTTATTCAGTTTTTAAATTAAAACATTCCTGAAGAAAATACAAAACAATTCCCACTATAAAATCAAAATAAAAGTGCATTACTGCCTTCCCAGACCATAGCAGCCATGAGCCAGCATACATATTACAAATCAAAAGCTTCTATACTTCATGATTTCTCCAGGAAAAAAAAAAGTTTCTCCAGCCACAGATGCTGGACTTTGGAAAGTCAATGGATTCCAGCTATTTCATACCCAAACGGGCAGTGAATTCTAAGTGAAGTCTTCACAAAAAATGCCCTTCCAGCAGCAGATATAGCAAGGGAGAGCATTCTCAAGTGCCTTAGTAAACATCAATCCCAAAAATGTCACAGAGGGAGAAGCATGGTCCTTCAGGCAGAAATATCCAATGGCATGTTTGGAATATCAACATAGGACAATACAACAGTATCTTACATCCACCAGAAACCAATGGAAAGCCCATATAAAAGTTAAGAGTACTCGTGTCATAGTGTTATACAAATAGACTTTCGCCTATTGCTTTTAATCGTATATATTTTCTTGAGTTTTGTATTGCTTAAGAAACTCCATTTTGTATTGCTCTGTAGCTTGATATAAGTGCTCAACCTTTTACACTTTTGTATGCTGTATGGGTGAGAGTGTGTTTGTGGAAAAGGAAAACATCAGCTGGCAACTGGCTGAAGAATGCAGACAGATAAAAGACCAAACAAGGTTCAAGCACCTACTCGGAGGTGGTTCAAGCACCTACTCTGAACACCTTCAAGAGAAATTTGGATGTTTATCTTGCTGGGATCCTATGACCCCTGCTGACTTCCTGCCCCTGGGGCAGGGGGTTGAACTCGATGATCTTCTGAGGTCCCTTCCAGCCCTAATGTCTATGAAATCTATGAAGAAGAATCTGCCCCAGAACAGTGGGAGAACAATGGCAATCAACCTTCAAGAAAGAGCACAGTGACAACCCAGCAAAAGCCCAGAGGACTGAGTGAACTGACAAGGCTATAAAAGATGGGATGAAACGTATCAATTTTGGGTCTTGTTCTGCATGTCATCTTGAAGCATCGGTTCGTCTGACAAGATGGACTTGCAAGAGCCCGGCTCTCATCTATGATCAACTTGGCTGGCCACTAAGTTGATCCGAGCACCGATAAGACTGGTAATGTATACCAGCGCAGAACAGAAATTGGGGTACGGATGTGGTGTGCGTGTGTGTGTATTAAGCACTTAATCAACAAACACGGCATCTTGCCTTATCCTCCCTTATACGGTCTTGCTAGTGATTTGAGCAATTGGCAATTTGTGTAACAACAGGTGCACAAGAAAACATTCTGCCTAACTAGAAAAATTCGACAGTAGTCTCAGTTTGTAAATGATTTAAGAAGGCACAAAGGTGTGAATTATGGTAGCAAGCCTGCAATCTGCTAACTAGCTGTAGACAGATGAGTAGTGTTCCACATTCTCAGTTCTTACTGATTTTCACTGATAAAGTCCCTGATTTTTTTTTGAAGTCACTCAGTTTTTATTGATTTACACCCATTTTTCAGTTCAAATCCCTGTTAATCAGCATGAGTGGGGAATGGCCCATTTCCCACTCGTGCCACTTAACAGGGATTTGAACTGAAAAACGGGTGGTGCCAGTAAGCTAAAACTGCCGCTGTGCCAGTTACCTGAGACAGGTTTCCAGCAAGATGCGGGGGGGGGGGGGAGGCAGTGGGGGTGGCTGCATGTAGAGTGGTTGGGGAGCCATACAGAGGCTTGGGGAGGGGGGCTGGAACCGCTGCCTGGGGGCATGGGGCTCCCGGCTCTGACCCCAGGTGGGGTGGACTGGGCCATGGGAATCATTCTTGGTGTGGGCAGATCCCAGCTGTACTCTGGTGGCTCTGGCCTTGGCCCTGCCCCGGGCACTGGGAGCTGCGAGCCCTGCCAGTGGTGGTGGGGCAGGCGGGAGAACCCAGCCCCGCTCCTTGCAGGCTAGGGCTGGTGGCAGCACCAGATTCTTCTAGGCCCTTGCGGCAGGCGGCAGCCTGCTCTCGCCCCATGAGCAGATCTGGGGGCATGCACCCCACTGGGAAGAGCCTGGCACAGCCCCCCAGGGGATGTGTGCCCCTGGATCTGTCCGTGGGACGACAGCAGGCTACCACCTGCCCCCAGCACCAGGAAGAGCCTGGTGCCACCACCGGACCGAGCCTGCAGTGGCAGCATGCTCTTGTCTCTCACACAGATCCAGGAGCATGTGCCCCCTGGGAAGAGCCTGGTGCAGCCCTGATTCCCACAGCCTTCCCAGGGGGTGTGTAGCAGCAAGAGCCATGCCCCTGTGCCCTGCACCCACTGATCGCTCCCTCCACTTTGCTCCCTGCTGCAGCCCTGGGAGCGGCCGACAGGCTGCGCTGCGCCCTTTTGCTAGTCCCAGACTTACTCCCTCCCTCCCTTACTATTTTTATACTCCCTCCTATTTTTCCCCGATTTAAACCGATTTTTTCCTTTTTTTCCTTTTATTCCAATTTCAACCTGGTTTTTATGATTCAAAGATAAAACCTGAAAAATTCCCAGATTTTTTGTTTTTAATGAAAACCAAGAATGCAAAACACTACAGATCTTCTGTTGCTATTTGGTGGTTTAATAAGAATTGAGAATTCAATTGGACCCAATACTTGCAAACTCTGATTGGAAATGATGGCTGAACCCATTCATTTGGGAGCTAGATACTTTATAAAAATAACAATTTTATTTATCTGACGTTTCATCAAGACTTTGCCCTCTGCTGCTAAATGGGGAGATCACTGGGTAGGTTTGCCTGTGAATTCTAAAATGTGCAGATCAATAAAGAGAGGACTAGAAAGTTTCTACTGCCTTGTTTCTTTTTGTTTACTATAATCTACAACATAAAAGACACTTACTTCATTCACCCCCTAGCTCTGAACTTTGAAGGATGTCTGATAGTTCTGTCATCTAGTTCCTGTCTATAGGGATGGGCAAGTTTTTTTTTGCAGTTGATATATTTTATTGGACCAACTGCCTAGTTGACATAGTTTTAGACAAGCTATAGTGATGACACTTCTGCCACAGGAGGAGGGTGGGAAGGACATCCTTTGCCAATGACATTGGCCAACACATCTGAATTTGGAAAATCAATTTCTTCCCACTTCCCCCCAGTCTTCAGTCACAACCACAACAGACCTCAGACACTTTCTCCTGTTCCTGAAGAAGACGGAAAGGAGACCCAACAAAGATCCTTGCTCCTTTTTATCACCAAATCTACCAGAAATGGATAGCTCCAAAATATGCAATATATATGCACACCAAATTATGCATTTCAACTCTCTTTCAGTACTTTAGGCACATGCTAAGCAAGTTCTGAGATTAACATACACTATATTAGAAGCTTGTCCTCAGTAACAGAGCGGAATTTGAACTGCTTCTCAGACAGGTCTGAAAACACAGTTTTGATATCTGGATAGTAGCATGACTCTGCAGTAGAACCTAGGCTGAGGCTGCAGTGGTACCAAGTCTAAGGAAGGACTTCAAATGACAGCTGAAGGTAGACAGAGAAGCTAAAACAGTTGAAGTGATTGGCTGGGGTAGAACAAGAACATACACTCAGGAAATGCATAAAGGTATAGATATAGAGGGGACAGGAAGGGATATTGCAGTGGGCCTCTATTTATTCAAGGGCCACTGAATACCTCTACCACAGGGCTTGTTCACCCATGGCAGAACACAACTCTGACACATTCTGGTAAGAATGCAAAATCTCACCTGTTCCTCTGGAGATGCATCTCATGGGCCTGGACATAAACACATTTACATCAATATAACTGGCGTTTACACTGGTGTGAACCATGACAGAACTTGACACTAGTTTCACTTATTCAAATCTGGTATACAATTATTGCTGGGAAAAAGCAGGGCTTAAATTACACCAGTGTATGTTTCGTCTCTACACTTATTCCAGGAAAACTGTTTGCTAAACTCAAACTGGATACTGTCCATTAAGTGATAAATAGCTACTTATTGCTTGCAGCTACACCAAGGCCACAGGGTGCCACGTGCGGAGCGAGCGTGTGAGGCATGACCCATCTTGCAGTCGCATGCTGCAGCCAATGGGCACTGCCCACGTTCCCGTCTGGTCTCCTTGGGGCTGCCTGCAGCCAGGCACCTGACCCCCTGCCATGTCCCCTCCACGGCCCACAGCCGACTGGTGCTCCCCGCATGAAGGGCCCATGATGTGCAGCTGCAGGGTGCCGTACAGGGAGCAGACGTGGGGGGCGTGCCTACCCCCTGTGCTACAGGCAGTGAGTGCTGTCCACGCCTTGTGTGCCCCTTCCTCGCACAGCACCCCACGGCCATGCACCCCGCTGCTGGCAGCTGTTATGTGCTCCCAGCGGAGGGGGGGCACGGGCAGCTCCCGCCAGCTGCAGCACACGGCCAGAGGGCGGGATGTGCCCACTTGCCTGCTCTCTGCACAGCACCCTGCGGCCATGCCCCCCATACCCTCTGCCCAGGGAGTGCCTGCCTGGGCACATGGCCACAGGGTGCCGTATGGGAAGCCAGTGTGCAGAGCACACCTTGCGCAGGGATGGGCATGGCACATGGCCGCAGGGTTTCTGCAAGGGCAGTGTGCAGGGGGGCACGGGCAGCATCCATCAAATGCAGGATGCAGCCATGGGACAGAGTGATACAGGTTCCCCCCCATGCACACTCCCCGTGTGGCACCCGGCAACCATGCGCCACACCTTTTACCCCCCACACACTGGGAGCACCCACTGGCTGCAGGCGGTGGGGCATGCAGGGGATGTGTGTGTGTGGGGGGCGCATGGGGCCAGACACAGAGCTGGGGGGGTTGCATGCGGCTGGATGCAGAGCGGCGGCAGCACAGGGCGGTGGATGGTGGCGCTCTGTCCCTGCCACTCACCTGTCATTCTTGACAGGCACTTTGCTAGTACTACAAATAAAATACCTTAAAGCTCTTTGTCACATTAATATATGGACATACTTAATACTGCTGATGACTACTCTCCTTTTCAGTATCTTTCAATAAGTCTCTAATAATACAGGATTAGACTCCTGCAAATACTTTACATGTTCTCTAAATTACCTTATATATGCTTTAATAGTTTTTGTAGTTGAACCTATGTGTGTGTCTACACACCCAATTTACAGAACCTTCAAAAACAGTTTGCACGGCTAAAGTTGCAGCATAGGGTTAACAATGGGCACGGTTTAATGATTCCCTATGTAGAGCAACATAAAGTAAGAAAGCTACTATAAAAATAAGAAGTATTTGTATTAAAAACCTGTTATTTTTAGGTAAGAACAATTAAAAGGAAAGGTTTAGTTTTTTCCTATTTGTTGCCACCTGCCATACTTATATCATTGTATAGCCATAGAAAGAGTGAAATAAAAGACCACCCTATTTAACTAAACAGTTTTTATTAAAGAAAAAGAAAAGCAAGAATCTATAAAGTAACGAGTGATCCTATTAGTTCCACCAGACTAAAATCATACAGTCTACGTATGTGGTCCTTTCAGCCACATCTGTCATGAGCCACTTTGGTATGAGAGTGCAGAATATTTGACCATTTATTTATTAGATAAGACCAAAGCAAATAAGGATCTGTTTTCCCTAAAAGAAAATATATAAGGAAAATAGCTGAAAAATATCATATGGGAAATAGTCTTTAATACTTACATTTTTATAGCAAGTGAAAATAATGTGTTTGTAATTTTTCATTAAATTGTTATAGGGAATAAAAATATTTATAATAAAGGATCTGTGGTACAAGTTAGAAAGGCAACCTGCCAGCATAATCAGAGGATAATGAGTTAAATATCCAAAAATCCAGAAATGCTGTCAAAGAGCTCTGGTAAATGTAAAATGATTTCTATTCATCAGCTTTTACCACATATGCTAATGCCATATTAGCAGCTCAATTCTGAAGTCTCATTTAAACTCCATCAACAATTCTATCTATAAAAATACTGTATTTTTCCATGTTTTTTAGTAAAGAAAATGAAAGGCAGATTCCAAAAATAGATCAGTCACTCATTCCAACTCTAGACCTTTGAAATCAAGATCAATCACCTTTTGTAATCATCTTTATATGGAGAATAAGAGAATTCTATTTATTCCTATAGAAAATTTTTCAGATCTACTTTTAGGCTGAATGGTAAGATTAATAGTTCAGAACATCCATATGCTATTTTGCATTAGTACATTTACAGTAAAAGCACCAAACCATACTTCCAAGTTTATGAGAAAAGAGGGATGCTTTATGAAAATTCTAATGGCAGAAACTATCACACTTTAAAGTTTTGTTTTTGTAAATTTGGTTTGTTAGTAGGACAGAATTCTAATTCCTTGAAACTTTTTCCCGTAAAACTAGCGAAAAGAAACAATGCATATTTAATATACAAACAAGCTCAAAACCTTATAGTCGTCTCTCTCTTTCTATAATGAAGTCTGGGAAAGAAATCACAGACACCCAAGTGGTTTGGCAACTGTAAGTGACAGAAGCTCTACTAAATCCTCTGTTTACACTGGGGATTAGCTGAGTAGATTGTGAGTAGCAAACTGAGCTGTCCATGGTCAAGGGAACCTGCTCCCTGTCAGCCCGTGGGGCAGAGGGACAAAGCATGGTCCTGGTAGGAAGTGACCCATAAACGTATTCCTACGAAGGATTTATACAAAGCCAGTCTGCCTCATAGAAACTCCATATGACCATTAACTGGCCTGCAAGGCCTGCCAGGAGGCCTAATTACAGGTCTACAGAGCCCAATAACAAAAGCTGAAGAGCTTTAGCCTAGGGATGATCTGCTTTATACTGACTTGAGAGAGTCCATATAGAGTGACAAAAAGAAAGAGGTTTAGCTTTAAAATTCTCCCAAGAGACTCAGCATTGTAACTAAGTCTGGAAAGCCCACATGCAACATACTTCAGATAGGCTTAAACATACCACCCTCTCAAAATTAACATTCAACTACTGCCTGCTTAACATCTGCTCAGACATGGCAAGTTGCTGTGATATTGTTCGACTTAGCTAAAAGGTTTTTCTATCTAAATATTGAGAGAGATATGTAAAGTCACTTGCATCTAAATTTATACCTGGACCAGTAATATCTGCTGAATGACAGTTTTTATAAATGAAAAATTGGTTTCCTTAAATAATTAACATAGAAGATTTAAGCAGTGTGAACTCTTGCCCGGTTTACACAGAACCAAGATTCAGGCTTACTTGTATTGACAGAGAATTAGACTGACTTAATATGAAGTTTATGCCCAATCAACAAACATTAAGCATACAAAGACAAGGTATCATGCAGATAATATCTTACCAAAAAATTTGAAAAATAAATTTTATGTATTAGTCATTCTAAATCCTGAGTTATGGTAAAATGTACATAATTATGCAAGCTAGCCATATATTCCACATTTCAAATATCAGCAAAACAATAATATATTCAAAATTAATTTTTTCAGCTATTTTGAAACTTGTCAGTGTCAAAAGTTCCGACTGAAATGACTAAACTAAATGCCAAACTTATGCATGAAAACTGGATTTTAAGGGAATTGAGCACTTGCAATTCACATTGATACTGTATTGGTCAACTGGGCATCTCAGGGCTTAGAACTTCTAAAAAATCAAGCAACATTTTTTGAGGGACGGGGTGGGAGGAATGTAATGCTTTACCTTATACATACTTCAAAGTTTGTAAGAGATTAGTAACAATTATGATTTGTAACTTAGATTTTAAACACTGAAATCTGTAAATACCAAGTTTTAAACATATCAGCTGCTTTCTCCCACTTATTTCCCTCACTTACTAATAGGCTCCTGTCAACCAAAATACTAAAATGTCAATGAAATGTTAAACAAAACCCTCAGACAGTGAAAACAAAAACTCCTGAACACAAATATTTTACCAGTAACAAGGAAGAGGGGAATATAATAGTTTTAAGCATACATTTTTTGTACAGAATGTTCTTTTTGAAGTCTCCTTCATTGTAAAAAAATAGTTCTAAGGAGTCTTGTCTGTAATTTACACAACTGGGTCTAGTAAAAGGCATGAATTTAGGATTAAGTCTATTTTAGCTACCTAACTCAGGTTTTTTCTTGCTCCCATGTATGGCTTGAATAAATAGAGCAAGAAAACCATAAAGGAGGCACAATCAACACAAACTGTAGCAATAAAGGCTATAAAACAGTTTTCATTACAATTCTCTTTTCTGACACTCACCAGCTTTCCAAAAACATTTGGCTTTGGGGCTGAAATGTACTATGCTGGATCTCTGCCCAAAGCTAGGATTTTTTATTTATTTTAAGTCTGGGCAAAATCTCTTCAGACATTTTAAAATTTAAGAATTTGAAAAACATCCTTGCATGTTTCCCCTTGAAAAAAAAATTCTATTAGCACTTTTCTGAATAAAGCTTCACCATCCCCTTCCCTCCCCCCGAACCTGTTATGGAGACAGTCTTCATTTACATCATTTGCATTTCACAGATCTGGATATGTAGGTGGAAGTAAATTTTAAACTCGAGTTACACACAATTAAAATTAATACTGAATATCCTCAGTTGTCATAAAATGAAAATAGATCCCACTATGAATGTACTCATTTTCCCAATCTGATCTACATGCCAAACAACTGTTACTAAAACAGTTTGCCTAAGGTAACTATAAATGCTTAAGTAAGTGCAACATAGAACAATATTTAAAAAAAGACATTTACTTTATAGTGCATAGTATCCAACAACTTTAGAAAATGTGTAGTTTCCTTCCACTCCACCACACTCTGATAATTTAAAGTTTTCATTACAATTATAGATATGTACACACTATAAAATAATCTGGGAAAATTAGCCTGTGTTGGTCCTCGTTATACAAAAACTTACCTAGAGACATCTGAACAGACATTCAAATGCTGAGTTCCTGAAGAGCACAGAGTTTGCAGTGCTGATGCTCTACAGGTAAAAGGCCCCTGTGCATGTATCTCAGCATGCTCTATAAGCTCCCTTACTCTGCCTGGAGACAAATGGCAGCAGTACACAGGGCAGCCCTGACTGGCTGACCCACACCACTCAGTGTCATACTATGTCTCCCTGCAGCACAATGTGGGATTGTTAAGCAGGTGTTTTCTGCTCCCTGTTCATCTGAAGCAGCAGAGACCAGCTAGTGAGTGTTCGAAGAGAAGGGCTGAGGGAGCAAAGCAAACTGGGATGATGGAGGACTCTGCTGTGGCTTCTCTCAAAAGAGAAGGTGTACAGACACGCACTCTGCATTTGATCCTGGCTGTCCCTTGGTTATTTTTGCTCTTGGAAAAAAAATTCTTGAATATTCGTGGTTTCTACTGGGAAAACAGTGACTTTCCTAGGAGAAAATGAACGTTCGTATGTGGTCTAGATGTTTACCTTTATACATTAAAAAGATACAGCCATCATAACATAAGCATATGTTGCTATTCTATTAATCTCTATCTAAACAGTAACAGTAAATAGGAAGAAAAAAAAGAAGGAAAAAAAAAAAACACTCCTCCACCACCCTACTGATCTTCAATAGAAGAGTAGGCTGTGTTAGAAAATAACCTTAAAAGCTATGTTAATGAAAACTACAACCAGGATGGATGGGCAAGTAGTTCAATATTGTGTCTGATGGTTGCAAAATCATTGTTATTTTTAACATATTACTCATTCTAAATTCTTAGGGTCACGCTTTAACACCATTTTTGATAAAGACAAACTTGGTGAAGGATAAACTTGAAGAGTTTAATTAGAACATCTTAATTGCCAACTTTATTAAAAGGGCTGTGGAAAGCTTTGGGTGTTGATTTGATTCGGAGGAGATTCGGCCCAATTCAGCGGCCAAATCTCTGAATCCAAATTGAATTAGGACACCAATAAAAAGGTCTGAATCAATTTGAAGCTCTCCAAATCGATTAAGAAAAGATTTGGAGAGCTTCAGATATTCAGGCAGTTCCCACTCGCCACCACAGGGAGCTGGACCCAGACTCCGTGATGGCAAGTAGGGGGACCATGGTAAGAGGGGACCATGGGGGGACCCCTGCCAGGCCCCATCCCCTGCCTGCTGCCCCAGCCCCCTGAGCGCCCTCTGCCTCTTCTCCCAGAACCCCTCTATGGCTGCCCCACCTGGCCCCAGCTCCTGGCTCTTTAAAAAAAAGCCCCCACTCACTGGCTTCTGCCAGGCAGGGGGGCAATCTGCCTCCCACTGCCCCACACTGCCTGGGGGGCTCTACCACAAGTCCCCCTGACTCTCACCCTCTCTACCAGCCCCACCTCCATGGCTTCCCCGCCTGCCCCAGGTCCTGGCTCTTTAAAAAAAATAAATAAATAAAAGCCCGCACTCACCAGCTGCTGCAGCAGCCTTGGGGATTCTGGGGGCTCATGGCAGGGCCCTCCACACAGCTGGGGGCAGCAGGGGACAGCGGGGGTCTTCCCCCCCAGCATGTTGCAATATATTGCAGACAAAATTACAAGATAATCCAAGTATTCACCAATTTAGAATACTTATTTAGTGTATAAAGAAGACCAACAGCAGAAACAACAACGTTGCTCATCATTACACCTAAGTTTTAATGCTGTTTTTAAATACTGGCTAAAAAGACCCAGCATTATCTTAAAACAACTATTATTAAACAATTTTGATCAAATCAATCAATTCCAAAATTCTTTAAAAGATTTTAAAAAATCAGTCTATTTGAAAATATCTGTGAGGTTTTTAGTGCACTGCACATAACTATAGCAAATCTAGATGTGATGCATTAACAGCAAGGAAACACGAACCCCAGTAACACTGCAATTTACAAATACTGTTGAAGCCTGAGCTAAAGCCTGGTTCCTAGTTTATTATTCTGAAAAGCTGAAGTAGTGATACTTTCAGCATTGAAAACAGCTTTCATGAAACAGTATGTCACATCACTAGAATAGGAATATAATACAGTTTTATTGAAAAAGATTGCTTGGTAAAATTCTGACATAGCAGAGCCTCACATAAATAATACAAGGGTAAAAAGTGTTCTCACTGTGCTCTAAACAAAGAAAACTAATAAAAAAATCATTAGCTTCTCTCCTCATCCCTCACATAACAAGTTTGTCAACTTCATTTTTAATTGGCTAACACCAAACCAAGAAAGCAGGTGTAGAATTTTATAGCTGTATAAAATTTGGGTATTTTCCATTTACAGCATTTAAATAGAAACAGAAAAAGGGATTTGCCAACATTTTATATTTTAAGAAAACAAACAAGCCTCTCTCAAAGTGCTCAAGTGCAATCTGTACCTTCAGTTTAAACTTGCATCCAATCATAAATTTTGAAATTAAGAAGTGTCACAGTGTTTAAAATGTCTGTGGAAATCCAAAGGACTCAGGTCATGATTATATACAACTCATGGTACCTTTAATACATTTTCAAGGTATTAAATTAAAAAATGAGGTGTGACAGCTGTGAGTAGTATAAACAAATTTTGTTTTTTCAGGTCTATGCTGTCACAATCATTTTATAATTATATCCTTCAAAGACATATTAAAACATATGGAGAATGATGCATACATTTGAAACTATGAGATAGAAGAGGCTGGCTGCATTTTTAAAAAAAACATTGGCTGGAAATATCATAAAGTGCTTCCATTTAAAACAAATTGTTTCCAGTATGAAAATTCTAATGTCTCTTGTAAACTGTATTTTACCTACTGACATACAGATATGAGAGCATGAATTCAAACTGAGGATCTGAAATCACTACACAAACATGTAGTACAGGTAGTGATTAAAATACAGGTAAGATATTCTAGAAGATTTTACTGTACAAAAATAAGTAAAAACAATTTTTTAAAGTTTTTTATCCAGAGAATAAAAACAAAATATATCGTCTAGGGACTAAAAGGAACCACAAATATGGCTGGAGATTAATGCTTTATCAAATTACATGATAATTAGAACAACAAGAAAAACACCTATGGACAACGTGCGATTCATTATGGAGATACTGAAATAAATCACACACAAAACATTTTTTGAAATGGCCACTGATGCCATTATGTCCAGCCTTAGTACATCAGAAATGCTGCTGCTGGTGCTCTGAAAGTGTAAAAAAAAATTAAGCTGTAGGTGATACACACCAGGAACCCAAATTTAGCAGCCACTTCGTTAAATGAAGCCTGAAGCCTGCATGCGACTTAAACCAAAACCCAGCTTACCAATATCATTGCTATTAATAACTATAATCTTAGAAATCAGTTTAAAAAAACAAACAAACTTATTTCGGAACTCAATTCTCCTGCTGCAACACTACACCCAGATCTTAGATTAACTATTATTTGTACTTACCCAAGGAAAATGGCTTATTTACACATAATGTCACATTTTAAATATTCACTAATTAGCATTTTAATTTCTGAAATATGTGATACAATTACCATATTTACACCTTGTCTGAGAATCATGGAATCATAGAAAATAATGCGTTGGAAGGAACCTCGTGAGTTCATCTAATCCAGCTTCCTGCTCATAGCAGGACCATCCCCAACTAGATCATCCCAGGCAAGGCTCTGTCTAGCTGGGTCTTGAAAACCTCCAAGGATGGAGAATCCACAACCCCTCTGGGTAACCTCTTTCAGTGTTTTACTGCCCTCCTGGTGAGAAAATTCTTCCTAATATCTAACAAACTTCCCTTGGTGCAACTTGAGCCCATTCTTCCTTGTTCTGTCATTTGTCTCCACTGAGAACAGTTCAGCTCCATCCTCTTTCAAACCCCCCTTTAGGTAGTTGAAGACTGCTATTAAATCCCCTCTCAGTTTTCTTTTCTGTAGGCTAAGTAAGCCCAGTTCCCTCAGCCTCTCCTCCTAAGTCATGTGCCCCAGTCCTCTCACCATTTTAACTGCCCTGGACTTGCTCCAATTTGTCCATATCCTTTCTGTAGTGGGGGGGCCCAAAACTGAACAGTACTTCAGATGTGGCCTCACCAGTGATGAAAAGAGGGGAATAATCACTTCCCTTGACCTGCTGGCAACACACCTACCAGTGCAGCCCAGTATGGCGTTAGCCTTCTTTGCAACAAGGGCACACTGCTGGCTCATATACAGCTTATTGTCCACTGTAACCCCCAGGTCCTCTTCTGCAGAGCTGCTGCCCAGATAGTCAGTCCCCAGCCTGTACTGGTGTTTGGGATTGTTCTGTCCTAAGTGCAGGACTTGGCACTTGTCCTTGTTGAACTGCATGAGATTTCTTTTGGCCCAATTTTCCAATTTGTCGAGGTCACTCTGAATCCTAGCCCTACCCTCCTGCATATCTAATACTCCCCTCAGTTGTCATCTGCAAACTTGTTGAGGGCGCATTCCATCACATCTTCTAGCTTATTGACGAAGATACTGAACAAAACTGGCCCCAGGACTGACACATGGAAAACTCCACATGATACTGGCTTCCAACTACACATCGAACCACTGATTGCTACTCTCTGAGCCCAATACTCCAGCCAGTTTTCTATCCACCTTACAGTTCATGCATCCAGCTCATACATCTTTAGCTCACTTGCATGAATGTTGTGGGAGACTGTATCAAAAGTCTTGCTAAAATCAAGGTATACCACATCTACTGGTCTTCCCACATCCACAGAGCCAGTCTTCTCATCATAGAAAGCAATCTGGTTGGTTAGGCACGACTTGCTCATGGTGAATCCATATGGACTGTTCCTAATCACCCTCGTCTCCTTCAACTGCTTAGAAATGGATTCCCTCAGGATCTGCTCCATGATTTTTCCAGGGACTGTCATGAGGTTGACTGGTCTGTAATCCCCTGGATCCTTCTTTTTGCCTTTCTTAAATATGGTCACTTAAATATGTTTGCCCTTTTCCAATCATCTGGAACCTCTCCCAATTGCCATGAGTTTTCAAAGATGATGGCCAGCAGCTCTGCAATCAGTCAACTCCCTCAGCACTAGAGGTGCACCGATACATTGATCCAGTATCGGATCGGTACTAATATAAAGAAAACTAGCTGCTTTGGCTATTGGCCCAATGGGGCTGATAATTTGGCTGATAAATGCCTGTGCTACGTGCAGCTGTAGCACAGCACTCAGGCAGCGAGGAACAGAGCTAGCAGCTTAGAGAGCTGCTGCTTCCAACAGGTAAGTCTGGTGTAGTGAAAGGGAAGGGGGGAGGGAAAGCGTGTGGGGGGGCAAATCAACACCCCCTGCAGTGAGGGAGGGAGCAGGGGCAGGCACTGCCCAGCCAGGGGGGATGGAGCCTCAGTTCATGTGGGGGGAGGGGGAGAGGCGGCTCCTGTTGCTATATGCACACTAAAAGGGAACCGGAGGGGGGGAGGGGATGGGGGGCGGTGTCCCAGATACTGCACAGGGAGGGACAGGGTGGGCTTTAGCCGGGGCTGCACAGAGCTCTTCTCAGCAGGGGCTGGGCTCGGAGCAGATGCTGGCAGCGCTGGGAGGATGTTGCATCCACCCCAAATTTTGCCACGGCTCTGCTCCTAGGGCCACTGCTGCCAGCTGCCCAATGCAGCCCCGGCTGTTCCCAGTGCATGGGTGGAGGCAGGGCATTGAGCCAGGGCTGCGCTGGGGGGCTGGCGGTGCTGGGAGTGGAGCAGCAGCAGCAAAATCTGGGGTGGATAAAGCATCCCCCCAATGTCACCAGCACCCGCTCTGAACCCGGCACCCACTGAGAAAAGCCCTGTGCAACCCCAGCTGCAGTCCACCCCGCCCTGTGCAGAACTTGGGGCACACGTCATGTATAGAATCTAATTATTGAGGGGTCATTTTAAATTCAAACTCCTCTTGGATTCAGGTAAATATGGTAGAATTAATGCGCAAAGTGTATTCTCTTTGGGGATACTGGAAAGAAATTGCTGAAATTAAGGTACAAGGATACCGTGCCACAAGGACCTTCACTTTTCTGTTAGGGAATTTATTCTACATCATTATTGGCTGAAGCATGAACGATGCATGCCCCCAGTGGCTGGGGGGGTGCAGTGGTGGTAGGAGCGTGGAAGCAGCGGCAGGAGCATGGCAGTGATAAGTGGGAGCTTCCACAGGCGCCACTGGTGCTGTTGGCAGCAGAGGCGGAGCACCAACTGGGGGCTGGCAACCACCCGTAAACACCGCCGGCAGTGTCAGTGGTGGCAGACCACCCGCAGATGCCACCAGCAGCGTTGGGGCAATGAGCAGTGAGTGCCTGCAGGCGCCGCTGACAATGTCCACGGCACCTCTTTGTAGGGGGTGCACCACCACGCTCAGGGGTGCATGTGCACCCACATGCACCCCCTACGCAGCTCCCCTGGGCTGAAGGGAGTTCCATAATAATCATATAGTCATTACAAGAATATGGCCAGCATGCAAACCTTGTGCTCTCACTGCTACCCTTAAGACTCCCAATGTATATGCCCAGAACACACACCTTCTTAATCCATGATACTTTCTCCCTTATTACCTTTTCTAACTAAAGACAGTAAATATAAATTTCATTCAATAAATGCTCTCCCCTCTGGTGCATGAAAGGCAAGGAAGTTTCCATGGAGCTCCTGCCCTCCTTCTCTTTAATAGAAACCATGTGTCCTGCGAAAAGAATAAATGTAAGGGAGACAAATTCACATTTTCCAAATATGAAACGGGGGCAGAGGGAAAACCAGTTGGCAGTTTTTTGGGTCATTAAAACAGCATTGGGACAGAGGTTGTCTGTCCCTTCCCCACTCTTGAACATGAACTTCAGGTGACCCAGAGAATTAACACGGCAGAATCTCCAGGGAAGCCCATTGGCTTCTGCCCCCTCCAGAGGGCAGGGGCAGATCTAAGGGGGAGGTGCAGTTACACCCCAATTTGATTTCCTGCTCTACTCAAACTTTAAAACCAAATATTTGGAAAGAGCAGCAGCTTCTCTGCCCAGGCAGCACTAATAGAATTGACTGACCTTTGGCTCATTATAGTCTATCAGATTCCTTCTAATCTCTCTTCACTCCACAGGTGTTAATGACCCTCACTCCTTTTTAACGGTCTTGATGTTCCATCATTCAAGCTATCCTTTCCTTTGTAATTGCCACCTATTAGCTATTCCCGAGTCTCTCTCTTATTTCACAGCAAACTATTTTTAGCTCTAGCTAAAAACCTCAACTCAGGTATGGTAATATTGAACTCAGGTGAATATTAGCTCAGGTGGGGAAATGACTGATAGTGAAGTATTGGAGGCACTGTTAAAATGCTCAAGAAAGCTACATTTTATTTTATAAATCTGAATAAGAGATGTTCAGTTAACTATAATGACTACAAGACTAATGAAACAAATATATTTTGACTGCTGTTTGTCCAGTTTGCTGTGTTTTTTTAAACTCAATATATAATCTAGCACAGGGAGGCCAAACTGTGGCATGGGTGACAACAGTAGTACAGACTGCCTCTGTGTGTGGTACATGGCAGACAGGAGAGGGCATAGTTACAGTGGCATATAGGGCAGGGAGAAGAAGGCAGAGCATCAGATTAGGCAGGGAGCACAGAGCAGGAAGCAGGAAGCTAAGCAGCAAAATGACAGAAGAGAAAAAGATCTGAGTGATAGTCAATGAGCGTTCAGGGCTAATTTATGGCACACTTGCCAAACAGGTTGGCCCCTGCAAACAAGTGCAGATTCCAATAAAGTGACTTGTTTTTGCTTAGATATTAAACTAAATAATACAGTACTAGATCCCTAGCATATTAGGAAAGCTTCTAGAATGTAAGAAGTGCTATACTAGGTCAGAACCATAGTTCATATAGCCTAGTGTACTGTTTCTGACAGCTACAGAAGTGGATGCTAGAGGGAGAGCACTGAACCAGACAGATGCAGGATGATCTATCCCCTACCCATTACCTTCTCTGATACCTACCATTATTGGTTTACAGATGTCAGAGGAAACATCTCCAACTGTTCTGTTCAACAGTTATAAACAGCTCTCATCCATGAATTTGTCTAGTCACTCTAGAAGCTAAACCTGGATTAGCTTCTGACAATGCTATCTGACACTACCACTTCCTATGAATTCCACAAGTTAACTATGTGTTGCATAGTTCTAGTTTCTTTTTAAACTGGAGAAGAATATGTGTTGCACCACAATATCTGCACCCCCCTTTTGCAAAATCTTAGATCTGCCTATTCCAGGGAGTGCTTCCTCAGGACTGGTAGAGACTTGTCTGGTCTCTGAGGGCATTTACAGATGTGCTCCGGGAGCCAAGGGCACTTTAATTAGCGAGTCACACTAATTAAAAGTATTCAAGAATCACGTGCATCACTGTCCCTGTGCTGAAAAACGGTGGTGGGGCTCTTTGAACTAAAGCTATTTTTCAGCATGGGGAAACTGATACACGTGACACTGGAAGCTATGGGAGCACGTTCATTTCTGCACTCCAGCAGACTCAAATAATCAAGTCTGCTCTGACGCACTGAATTTAAAGCACACTGGAGCAGCCTTGCTGCACGTCTATAGGAGCCCTGAGGGTCCCCTTAAGCAGGCTTGGTTTCTAGAGTGAGGGTGAAGCCTAGGCTCCTGCCCACTTTCAGATCCCAGTCTTTTGGTCTCTTACCTTCCCTAGTTCTCTGTGGCCTTAACTCAAGGAGTGAGTATCCAGTTCCACACTGGAGAAAGAGACTTTACCTCTTCTTGGGGAGACTCCATTCCAAGCAGCACAGCATAGCTGTCTCTACAAAGGCATTTGTTGGGGCAAAAGCCACCCAACCAGAGTTCTCTGTACCCTCCTAAAGAGTTAAGCCAGAAGCAGGCAAAATATGGCCCATGCTGGGCTGCCTCTCTTGCCGGCGCTCCCCACCATGCGCACACAGCTCCCACACTTGTGGAGCTTCCCTCCCGTGGCTCACATGTTGGAGCCGGCTGCCTTCCCCGCCTCCTGCCACTCCTGGGACTCCACTGGAAGTGGAGGAGAGCACCACCCCTGCTTCCCCGCAGAGTCCAGGGACCTATGCGGCAGGAAGTGGCAAAGGCAGCTGGCTCCAGGACACAGGGCTTCCCTTTTATGACGTGCAAGTGCAGGGACTCCACGTGCGTGGCAGGGAGTGTTGGTGATACAAGTGGCCCAGCAGAGGCTGTGCTCCTCACCACTATATACAGTGCTGGCTCAAGCCACATGCCACTGGGCACCTGCACCAGGCATGAGTGCCCCCACCTGCTGCTGCTGTGCCATAAGAGGAGTGTGGGGGGAGTCCCCACACCCCCCACCCTCCCTCACACCCCACAAATGGCACACACCCACGCCCTGCCCCCACAACCCTCCACATATATACACCACCCAACATACCCTATGCCCCACACACACATAGCCACACCCCCTCATAACCCCCCTCACACCCTACCATACACATGTACCCCCAGACAATATACAAGACTAAGAATTTATTTTTGAGTTATTATGCAATCACCTCTATATATGGTACACAAATAAATCATGACAAAAATATTTTTTGTAATAAAATTAAAATGTTATAGTAAGTGTTTGACTTTTAGTGTATGTTTTTTTTTCTGGGTCTAAGATGGCAACCTTCCCTCCCAAAAGGAGTATTTCTGGGGGGGAAGGGGGGGGCAACAGGAGAGATTTCCAGTCGCAAAGGTCAGGGGCAGGACTTCCAGTCCTAAAATGGTGACCACAAGGCAGGGCAACTGTCAAGGAGTGGATCTACCCATGTGGCCCTTAAAAGCTCACCAAGCCTTGTTAAGCAGCCCACCCTTAGGCTAAGCAGTTCCTCCATCCTCAATCCAGCACAGCCCGGAGCATCCCCAGCCTACACAACCCTGAACCCAGGGTCCCCAAAAACCAGAAATATTAGAAAATTATGTGTACAGCCCAGTTACACACTTTGTTTTTAAAGATTTGGGGGGCAGTGAGCCCAAGATCAGGGAGATGATCCCTAGTATGAAACTCACCGCACCCACACCACCAACATCTGCTTCCAGGAGTTTGGGTAGGAATCTGATGGCCAGGAACTGATTCCATCCCAAGCCTGACTGGGTAAGGGACAGCTGGGGCTGCCCATGCTGGATTCTGACACTCAACTGAGCATTGGTATCTGTCATGGGCCAGCCCCAACCCAACACATTTGTAGCTGTGTAGCACTAGAGCTGATATTAGCTCTCATTAAATTAAACAGCCTATGGAAGGAAAGATGACCTGCATAAGTTGCTGGGTAATTCCCAAATGAATTAAGTTACTAATTCTTGTGGCTTGTTCAAGCCACATCCCTCCTGTCTAGATTATATGATATGCACAAAATAAGAGTACCTTTAAAAAGAACTGGGAATGTAGTTCAGGCCTAAAATTTGGACCTTTAAGAATTCTGGACCTTCAAAAATTCCCCCAAACTCGCCCACTTATTCCAAATCTACACATCATCCAATCCAATATTGAAAATGACAACAATTCAGTAATATTTCCTTGTATTAGGTATGTAAGTAGCATTACTTACCAGCTGCTTCAAGAACAAGCTGTAATCTAGCTTTGGCCTGTTCAGCAGGAGACTGAAAGAAAGCATAATATAATCATAAACCTTCTCTACTATTAATGTGCAAATGTTTCAAAAGACTTGTTTTCTATGTAATTTCATATACAAGCACACTTAATTTAAGACTGATGAAGGCTTCTAAAAACTATACACTTTACTTCTATACTTACTTAAGCAGTATTGAACAATCCTCTTCATCCTTATGTCAACCCTTTCCATTATCTTAAAGCCAATTTTAAAGCTCAAGTGACTATAAAGTTAAAAATAGAGTAAATTTTCAGATTTGAATGAACACTGGAAAATGTGGACTCAGAAAAAGAGTAGTAATACATACCTCTATGGTTCTAAACTTACCCATATAGGGAACCCCTCTAAAAACTCTCATGCACCAGTATCCCTCCCTCAAATTCACCCCAAACCTTTCCTGTCACAACAGGGCATGATTACATGAACTAATAATATTCAAACTCAAGCAAGAGCTTACTTAATATGACTAGCATCGCATGTTTTATATATTGCCTTTTGTATCTATTCTCTCATTTTCTCTCTTTAAGGTGTTCCTTCACATCTGTTGCAACTGAATGTCCTCCTGCTGGCTGTGTAATCACAATACTAATCATTCCAGGTGACATTGCACTGCAGGTGACACCGCTATACTTCTCTTTAATTTTAGTGTCACCCTATAACTTTGATCAAAATTCAAATGATACACAAACCATATTTGTCATGAATTATCAATCCTAAATTCAGGAGGCTCTTGTATTTGTACCATGACTAAAAGCCAATTGAAACCTTAAAAAAAAATATTTTCTGACAGTCAGCCATACAGGGTGCTTGCAGACAAAAAAAAACCAAAAACAAAAATGGCGCTTTACTTTAAACTTGGCACCATAGGTGATGCGTGCCTCCTGAGACTGGGGGAGCATGGCGACCACCTGCAGGCGGCAACCTGGGTGTCGGCGGCGAGGGCAGGCCAAGTGGGGACTGTCCACAGGTGCCCATGGTGGTGTCAGCGGCGGGGGGTTGGGGTCCCGCGCTGCTGGACACGAAGCCTGGAAGTGCCGGCAGTGTGCCTGGAAGTGCCATCCACCTGCCCCGCTTCTTGTGCCAAGCCCTGTGCATGCCCAGAAGAGGCAACGTGTTACTTCAACCCAGCTTGCTTCATGTCTGTAAAGATTGGGCACTTTAGTGGGGCCTTTTTAGTGCTTTTGTCTAATAACTGATTGAATCAGCTTTGGCTAAAACTGACAAAAAGCTCTGCTGAAGCACCTGATCTTATAGAAGCTGCATAACTGTGTTGAAGTAATGTGCTGCTGCTTCCGGTAAAGCACGTTTTGGGGGGGTTTTAACATCTGCAAGCAGCCACAAATATTATACAAGGTTATCAGGCATATGTCTTTGTGCTGACTGATCCAACCCCACTCTGTGGGGTAAGAGTGAAATCCTGAGCAAAGAAATTGTCTTGCTATTTTAAAATTCTTTCTGACCCTTCTTTAAAAAACAGTGGCACGTTCTGATTCAGAAAATTCCAGACTCTACTGTTCTGTGATAATGCACATAAAAGAATCATTGCAACCTACAAAGTTGGTTGACAGACGCACAGAATGAGGCAGTTTAACATTTACAAAATCAGCAGTACCACGATTTGAGAAGGTAAAACTAAGAAAACTGCTGTCTGAGCTGAATACCTCCACCGCACACACACCTACACACATACACCATCTAATTCTTGGGAGCATTACCATGATATCTGTACTTTTCTTTAGTCAATCCTTTCTTATCCCATTATATCTTCTCATAGTAAACAAGGTGAGTTGCATTATGCTAGGCAGAGTGCTGTACTAATTGAGTACACTTCTAATTGCTGTAGGTGTAGCACCATGCTAATATAACTGTACTGTTTCCAGTACTTAAACTGTCTCTAAAAATGTTGTTATGTAACTAGCATTTTGCTTTGTAGACATAGTCTAACACTATAACCTCTCACTACAGCCTCTCAGCAAGGCTCAAGGGCTCCAAAAATACAATAAAATTAGTGGTATACATAATTTGAGTTAGAAGACGTCACAAGGAAAAATGACAGGTACCTACTAGCGACTGAAATGACATCACATTTCACCCATGCTATATTAGGGTTGAGTACTGACACAGCCATGATGGTCCAGGAAATACAGAAGAAGCAAGGGTTTTCTTTGGTCATATCTTTTATTGGACCAACTGTATGGATGGGAAAAATGTTAAATGAGCTTCTGAGGACAGTGTCCTTCTTCTGGTCAGTGTCCTCCCTTTTTGTGCCCAAATATCATTCCCAATAGTTTAAAATGCAACCCACCCCCCCACCCAAAAAAAACCAACCCAAAATTGCTTCTCCACAAAAGTTTTGACTCAGAGTCCATTCAGACCTCTAGTAATTCTAAATGCCTTTAATAAATAAGCCTCTCTTTGGGCCAAGTTATGTAGCACCATAGCGCAGAGATGTGGGTTTTCCGGAAATTTTTCCACTGCCCTAAATAGAGTGTGATCTGATTTAGCATGTTTATTTGACTTATATTTAGTAAACAAAACTAAACTAAAACTAAAACTAAAAAAAGTACTAAAAAAGTAAAAATGTTAATTTTATGTCCCAATAGCCACAAGTATTTGAAAGGAAATATTTGATTAGGAAAAAAATGAATATAGCATGCTTAATGTGGTTTAAATGTTATATTCAAACAAATTCAAAGCTTTATGTGAAAAGAAATTATTTTTATTGGAATACTTGTAAAAAATGTAAAGACAATACACTTCCCTTACATTGTTTGTTTCAATTTAAGGGAAAAAAATGAAGGCACTGAAAACTGTTGACACACTAATTTTTGCACACCGAAAGACCTGTGCATGATATGCCATGGTTGTCCATTTATCTACTTCAAAAGAGTTTAACTCTCTTCCACTGAGGTCATTGCGGCACCTCCAGTTTCACTGTCACTATCTGTAGAACCACTTGCACTACTCATTAGTTCCATTGCAGAATCCAACTGAGGCAAATCTGATTCAGAACTACTACAACCTCATTCTCTTTCGCTAAAGGATGATTTCACCAATGAGTCTACAAGCAAGGGCAACTTATCATCACGCTTCATCTTCTTCACTAATTGTGCTTCTGACTGATTCTCCAGAAGCAAAAGATTTTGAGAAATCGAAACAAGCTTAGCAGTGCATTCATTTGTTAGTCTATTCCTTTTTTTTGTCTTGATTGAGCTGAAAGCTAGGGCTGTGCGAAATTTTGCCAGCCATTTTGACCAATTTTGAGGTCGAAACAGCAAAATCGGAATGAAACAAAAGCTGTCGAAACAGCTTTGAAACAAAATGAGGCTAGTCGAAATGTTTTGAAAGTTGAAATGTTTTGCCCATAGGCTGGGGATGGGAAGTCAGCCCAGGTGGGCTGCTACCCGGTGCCCTGTGCTACATCGCACCAGGGGCAGGAAGCAGCCCAGCTGGGCTGCCTTCCAACCCCAGTGCGATGTAGTACGCAGCACTAGAAAGCAGCCCAGCTGGGCTCCCACCCCTGGTGCAATGTAGTGTGGGACACTGGGAAACAGCCCACCTGGGCTGCCTTCCGCCCTGGGGCTTTGTAGCACTGGGGATAGGAATTCAGCCCAGCTGGGCTGACTTCCCACACCCAGAAAAACTCAAAACAGTGTTGAAACAGCTTTTCTGTTTCGACGGAACGGAATGGAACAGCTGTTTCGCCTTGAAATGAAATTCGAGATGAAACACTGTTCCCTTGAACCGTCAAAACTCAAGGCAAAACTGAATGGTGCCATTTTGCACAACCTTACTGAAAGCCTTTCAGTTCCCTTCACAAGAAGCTGCTGTTGGTGGAATGCTTAAGATCCTTACAGCAATCCTGGACAACAGTCAGGTGTTACAGTATCCCTTCCACCACGTGAGAGAAGACATTCTCTGCTGCCTGCCAAATGATGTCTTTGCTCCAAAGTTTTTCTTTTGCACAGTACTCAGCAATGTCTGTCATCACGAGTATTTCACTGATGTTGCGGACATTCTTAGCTACTTCCATAATTGTACTGAGAGCAGTAGATAATTTATCTTCTGATAAATGATGTCCTCTGGTGTTCATCTAAAAGGTTGGATGCCAGATGAACTGGATGACAGCAAAACTCAGCTCTCTTAGCAAACATTTGTTTTACTACTACTTCTTTTTTGGATACAGGTGAAGAAGGCAAAAGCTCAATAAGATTTTCATTCAGTTGTCTGAATATCTCTGGAATATTTGAAAGGCTTGGTGTATCTCCTTCAAGTTTCTTCAGAGCCACTGAAACTGGTAGTAACTAATGGAATGCTCCTTGAACTCGAACCCCTAATGCATCTTTGTCAAGAATCTGCTTCTGAATGTTCATGGGAATATCTGGGGTACTGTGTCATCTACTGAAGCACACTGCAAACAGTTCTTTGTGTGCAGCAAACTATGTAAACACATCGTAGCTGAGCCCCATCTAGTTTCTCCTGGCAATAAAGGTGCACTTTCCTTCCCCTGCTTCTCCTTCTGTAATTTCTTCAAAGTCTGATTAGCAATGATGATGCTAATGATTAGCAATGATGACGATTGTTGAATACCTTTACAATCGCTTTGCAGTTTGCCAATGTTGTCTTAACTGTATTCATACTTACTGTGACCTTTGCCAGAAGATTCAACCCATGAGCAAGACAGCCAAATACTAGTAAATGAGGATACTTTGCCTTTAATATTTGCCATGCAACTTTCATGTTAATCACATTATCAATTACAAGAGCTTGTACCTGGAAGGGACCTGCACTTTCAAGCTCTTCACTCTTTAATTTGGCTATGTATTCACCTGTATAACAAGAAGATTTGGTAGCAACTGCTTTCAGGAATGTTGGTTCAGGTGTTGCTAACATAATGTTCAATAAAGGATTCCTTGTATATCAGTCCATCCATCTGTCAGTAGAGTCTGATTCTGCTTGACCAATCCTTTGAATAACTGTTGTGTGAACTCTGTCATACTCTCCATCTAAGAGAAAACGTGATAAGAGATAACGTGACAGTAACTTACATGATGGGTGAATGAGTTTGTAATCTTCCTTCCAGTATTGATTTTCAGTTATGGAAAGAGGTTACCACTTGCATATATAGCTCGACCTAATGTCTCATCTGCTTTTCCTTGATCTTCTTTGACATTTTGTCCACAAAGCTTGATAAAAAGCTTGACTGTCTTGAACAGCTACTCATGGTGGATCGCATATCTAGTGACAGTGATCTTGAAAGCAAGGATCCTGATGCTTCTTCCCCCAGACCTGGCAGCTCAACATTTTCATTTTCCATTTTTTCCGAATCTGCTATTTCACTTGAGCTACCAAGTTCCTGCAACAAAAGGGGGAAAAGATTCTTATTTTAGCCTATTTTAGTCTGGCCTCATCCATCAGAAAGAGAAGAAGCGGTAGGGAGCTTGCTTCCCCCCATCCCTGCCAGAAAGAGCATTGTGCTGCTCAACATGCTGCTCAGTTGCCCTGGGACTGCAGAGCAAAAGGGAAGCATAGTCTGGTCTCCGCCATCGGCCAGAGGACTAAGCCTGCTCTGCTGAGTTAAAATAGTTAACTATTTGTCTGTTATTTAATTTAAAAATATATACATTGTTAAGTCTAAGCCACTTTGCATGCTTAGTGTAAGCAGAAAATCAGGATACAAATATTTTAAATAAATAAATAAATAAGCAAGCAATAGTCCAGAGTTGCATTAGCAACTTTTAAAATGATAATGTTTTAAAACAATATAGATGCTAGTCTATTCTGTGTGTTGTTTAATATATGAATTTGTTTACTTACATAGGATTCCTGAAGCAGACTTCTCTCAGATGATGTTCCACCACTTGGTTGTATTAGCTTTCTGTATATGGCTTGTACTCTTTCAGGACAGTTTCTACATGTTATTAAATGTTTCTTCATTCTTGTTGCATAGTTAGCATACTCCTGCCCACAATATTTACATCTACCAACGTTCTTCCTTCCTTCAGTTGCTTGAACTTCACTAGAATGATGCCACACACTAGTTTTTTTTTTCTGATTAGGCATTATTCTGACTACTTCAAACCAAAAGCACAAAAAATGCTCTGCGTGTTTGCTGAACTGAAAGTGAAACAAAAATTAATCACAGTTTTAGTTTTGCTTTCACTTGCAGTCTGAGATGAAATAAGAATTTAGGTTTAGTTTCGATTTGATCTGCACAGCCAATTAGGTAAATTCATACCTTAACTTTTGGTTTGGATTATTATATGAGTGTATTTACCCTCCTGTTTACAAATCAATAAAACATATGTACTCTCTCACACACTTCCTAGGGATAATCACCTGAAAAACATGAATTACAACTTTGAAACTGCCAAGCTTGCCTAATATTGTATTGGCATCCATTCATTGTTTCTAATGAATTTTATGAAACAATAAAATTTTTAGAAATGGAAAATTTCCCACAGAAAAATAAAGCACTGGAAAATTTTCAGTCCTACATCTCTGCCATAGCCTTCACCAGACAGCCTTAATTAAACTAATGATGCAGATTCAGAACTTAGATTTAGCTTCTGCTGCCACAGCATAAAGTACAATTCCTCTAGTGAACTGAAATTCCAACATTGTAGCTTTGATGGTCCAGGAACTATGCAAGGCAAGGATTTTTTGATATATTTTAATCACACCAATTGTATAGCTAGAAGAGACCAAAAACAAGCTTCAGAACGCCAGGTACCCTTTCCTCAGGCCAGACATTATTCTTTTACATAATTCGGCTTATCTGTTTATTTCTACTGTGTTTTACTAGGTTTATGGTTACTCCTGATAACCTCTTTGTTCAACAGGTTTATTGCCTTCTTCTTTAAATGAATACTTTCATTTACATAATGAAGTTAAACAAAAGTTATGATTTTACCTGGTATTTAACTTAAGCTGTGTTTTTTTTCCAGAGCTGAGGAGGGTCACTTTGTGCCTGAAAACTATACAATTGGTCCAATAAAAGACATCACCAAATAAAACCTTGTTTCTTAAAAACAAACACTAGAAAGTTTATGGTTATTAACAGTGAGTTCCAAACTCATGGGAAGCTATTATACAGCGTGCCAAAGGAAGTTGTTGCCAGGGAGAGTTGCTATCTATTTTATAGCAGCAGCAGCCCATCTTCCCCTTGCAATGAAAATTCAACTGCAGCCATCTCCAAGCTTAAATTTTTCATTCAAATCTTTATATCAGACTTGAAACAACCTCTATAATTTAGGTATTTTAGGTACTAAAAAAAAGTTAGAATCTGCCTAACAGTCTGTGATTCACCATATAAAAACTGAGATTGATATGGCTGTATTACTTTTGAAAGGTTTTTTTGAAAATACAGAGCAACTGAAGAGGTGTAACACAGGGGCTGTAAGAAGGGGATCTAGAAAAATCTTAAACAGCAAAAAGTCAAATTTCATCATGACAGCTCCATATGATGTAATCAGAATGAAAATATTAAATAATTCACAGGGCTTTTGTCTTTGATGACAAGGTTACAAACCTTGAGATTAGAAATATGGCCCAAGGCATCCAAATGATGGCAATATCAGGCTTAGAACTACCTTAATTCAAATTGCAATGATCTCTCTCCTATTTTTATAAGAAACCCTCTGTTTGTCATGTAAAAATGTTAGTATCTATTGTTTTCGGTAGTACTAGATTTAAACAGTTTTTTCCTAGTTGTCATTAAGGATATTAGCTGGAAATAGTCCAACTACATGCATTTCCCTCCTTTAAAAAAGTCTTTAAAATCAAGCCTAGTCTTTTTGCTAAAATTTGTTAAATAATGGATTGTGTGATCAATCTGCATGTATTTAATGTGTCTTTGTTTAATCTTTGCATTTGATAAATACAGAAATAGCAATCCTTAAAGACTTCCATCTCTCATAACAGACATGAGTGACAGCCCCGCAGTGGAATGTCTTTAACAGCAAACCTGAGTGACATTCCTTAGATGTATAGCACGTGCTGCCTGAAAACTGTAATTAAAATGTTTCTCTAGGACTGGCAGATTCTCTAGGATGAAAAAGCCTCTCTCTCACAAAAATAAAGATTAGCAGGAATCAGGGAGATGATAATGAACCACAAAGTCATTGACTCAGCTCTGCCTGAATAGAAATGCTGCTGCCTTTCCCAGGCAGTTGGTTTTACATCTGGGTGGAGCAGGAATCAAAAGGTGGGGGTACAACTGCACCACTGTGCCCTCATGGATTCATCCTTGGTGGTACTCTAATATCTTGCTGTATAAACATACTGGTAGAAGTTCCCACAACATTAATGCTGTAGTTCACACTAGAAATAGCACATGAATCACAGCTGAAGTAGCTCTTGGTATTTCCACCAGCAGAAATCTGACTTAAGTGTGTTTAGATTTCTCCCTAGAGTGAAATACCAGTTTAATAAATTTGAATGAGGCAGCAAATATATGTTATAGTTTAAAATGAGTCAAATTCTGTTGCTAGCTTCCTTTCTGAAGGTATGCAAACAACGTAACTGAAAGGAGAAAATTACCACCAGATATTATGTATTTGTAACTCATACCCTTTTACACTAACTGAACAATTACCCTTCCCTGATGCAGAAAGATCAATCTCAACCCTGGTGTAAAGACACACTATACTAACTTTACTTATAGTGTGCCTACTTACATGAAGGCTGAATTTGGCTTATGGATTGTATAAATTGCCTGTTATGTCTATAACATTTATGTGCTAAGAATAATCATGAAAATAGCTAGGGGTAGAAAGGAGAGTGCAAAATGTTGCTTAGACCCTTCAGTGTTTAAGACACTGATATTAAATTAAATTGAGTAAAAATGATAGATGAAAATTGTAAACATGCCCTTTCATCACTTCTGTAATCAACTGAGAATGAACAAGATGAAACTGTAAGATTCTTAGAACTTCATTTTATCATAGAGTCTAACCAACAGATTCTTGTAAAGAAAATTATGTCCCATTAAGCTACTAGATTTCTTTGACTGTTTTCATAAAACAGAATTAAAAGGAAAAATGACTTGGTCTTTCAAAAGGCCATTCCAAGAGAGTTATAAAGAAATTAAGCAGTTAGGACGTGAAATGCAAAAACTAGTTAAAAGAGAACACTAAGAGCAGCAATAAACAGTCCATCTTCACATAAGCGGTGGAAGGCCAGGGCTAATGGGGCCTAGCCCCCACCCCCGCAAACACAAGGCAGCGGGTAGGGCCACAGGGCAGTCCAGGCACAGGCTCTGGGCAGCTGCAGCAGTGGGGGAGGGGCAAGCACAGACACGCAGTTGCAACTTGCAGCAGCCCGGTAGCATGTAAAGTATTGCTCACCACAGCAGGCAAGACTGTTGTGGGGAAGGGGTGTGGGGGTGCAAACCAAGGCCCCTGCAGTAAGGAACCAAGTGGGGCAGAAGCAGGGGCGGGGCAGGTTGTGGGATACTCAGAGACTCGGAGGTTCATCCATGGGCATGGGGGGGGGGTGCTCCTGCTGCTGCACACACCCTGGCAGAGGCCCGGGAGCCATGCTGCCCCCGGATCTCTGTGCGGGGTGGAGGCAGGCTGCTGCTGTGGGCTGGGTTCTGCACCCCACTGCCGCTGCCCAGGGAACAGCATGACGCCGTGTGCCTGCTGCCGCTGGGTGGGCAGGAGATGCAGAGCAGTCAGCATGCGGCAGGAACATGGTGTTGCACCACTCCCCGGGCAGCAGGGCATAGAGCCCAGCCTGCAGTGGCAGCCCACCACTGCCCCATGCACTGATCCAGGGGGCACATGCCTCCAGGCCTCTGCAGGGGTGTGCACAGCAGCAGGAGCACCCTCCCCATGCCCCTGGATGAGCAGCCCAGGCTCTGAGTGTCCCATGACCTACCCCAGCCCCTGCCTCACTCCCTCCCTCACTGTGGGGGCAATCTGCCCCCTCATGCCCCTTCCCCATGACAGGCTTAACTGCTGGGGGGGATGGGTGTGCACACACACATGCTCAGCCCCCCAAATAATATTTCCTCCCACTGCCTGTGCATCTACATCACAGAAACTGCAACATGTTACTGAGTTTGTGCTAGAAATAGTGTTGTCTAATACATAAATAATGATCTGGAAAATGGATGAAGAGCTGCATGGTAAATTTGCAAATGCCAAATTATTTAGGTTACTGGAGACTGAATAAATTTTATGGGGAATCTAACCAAGCCAGGTAACAACATGTCAGATGAAATGCAAGAATACCATATCCAGAGGTGTAGCAGGGCAGCTCTGCGCCTGGGACACCTGTGACACACAGGGCAGTGCCAACTTTTGTCATGCAAGTTGTGGTGGTATGGTCAGCTGCTGCTAAGGTAGTGGCTGCTTTTGCACATATACCTCCCCCCCACAAATGGCAGCTCCAGGGGCTGCTGCCCTGGTTGTCCCCTGCTCCCTCCAGTTACTCTACTGGACATGGTGAAGTAGATGTGGGCATCTCTGAGGACTTTTCAAGGTGTATCAGTAATCAAAAAAGCAAAGGAAAAAGAAGAAGGCTGAAAGGCACAGAATGGAAAATAATGTGCAAAATATAACAACATATATCAGTGAAATGCCTTCACCTGAAATGCACATCCAGTTCTTGTCAGCAAGGCTCTAAGAACAAAAAACCTAATTACTTTTAAAATGGAGCTTGATCAGATTATAAAGGGCTTATATGACGTGGTTGCCTGAATAGCTGGTGACTGTATCTGATGACCCAGGAAGTGCCTTGAAATCCTATGATTCTACATTCCCAAACACGGAAAAGTAAAAGTAAGAAGAAAGACAAGAATAATCGGGAGCAATGAAAAACTACCATATTAAGAGAGAGTGAAAAATTCATTTTTCCCCCATAAAGTCCAAGATAAAGTATGCAACATAAAGAATGACAAAAAAGGACAGAGCAAGAATTTCAATTTATCGTTTATAATAATGTAATAAAGAACAAGAGGAAACAACAGAATTGAAAGGTGGCAGATTCAAAACTGCCGAAAGCATGTTCTTCTATATCATATACTGACAACTCATTGCATAAGACATCACTGGTCCAGAGTGGGTTTCATATGAATTGTTAATCACGTGTTTTGAAAACGAATACAATTCAAAATGAAAATATATAATTACAAAAATTCGAGGTGATAAAAAAAACCCAACTATTTGGTGCAGCCAAACTTCATCCACAGGGTGGTAAAAGAATGGATAAGTTTCTGTCCTCTGAAAGATATGATACTGTCACGAGGAGCAGAATGCCTGACTCAGCCACCACAGCATTAAGAGGGTGCCCTTGACCTGTGGTGCCTCAGCCCTGTCTTGCTTGGACCTTGCTAGCCCTTGGCAGTGGTTTTTTTGCCAGCTAAAAGAATCATACTCTTGTCCAGTCACACACTTGGAAAAGAGGAATCCCCACTGAAATGGGGCATGTGTGAAAAATCTATCTTGGTGCCTCCAACACTCACAGAAGAAAACAATGGCTGCTTGCAGATGTTAAACCTCCTCCTCCCTCCACAAATGCACTTTATCGAAAGAAGCAGCGCATTACTTCGACCCGGCTCTGCAGCGTCAGTAAAGACTGGGCACTTTGACGGGGCTTTTTGGCAGTTTTAGCTAATAGCTGATTCAATCAGCTTTACATAAAATTTCCCAAAAGGCCCCATTAAAAGCGCCCAGTCAATACAGACATCATGCGAGCCTGGTCCAACTAAGGTGCTGCCTCTTCTGGGCATGTGCTGGGCTTGGTGCAGGAGCACACCAAGTTTAAAGTAAAGTAAAGTGCAGTTTGTTTGTTTTTTTAATGTCTACAAGCAGCCACTATGATTAATACGTCTAATAATGGTCTAATTAATGGTCTAATACGAAAAACAGGCAAAAAAAGCCAAGGAAAAAAACTGGAGGAGCCAGAAAAGCTGTGTTCCCCTTGCTCCTGTTTATTTTACTAGTCAAAAATACTTTATCTGTCAATTAAATTCTGCATTAAAAAAGATTAATTGGATGCATAGCTGAGTCCCAAAAGAGTATAGACCAGAGGTGAGCAAAACGGCGTATCCGGCCGGTGGCTGTACTCTATTTCCCAGAAGCTCCTGCCTGCGTGGCTGGGGCCTGTTTCCATGGAGACCCCAGCAGCAGCTGTGCTGTGACAGCACGGGGCCAGGGTTTCCGTTAAGACTGACCCCAGCTCCTTGCAGAGTGACAGTGTGGTCCGGAGCTGGGGCAGAGCCACAATCCGCTACCTGCACACCCCTGCCCAGAGCATGCAGGCTGCGGATTGCAGCTCTGCCCCGGCACCAAACCACATCACCACCGCATGATCCCAGCCCAGCTGCAGAGCAGCTCCACTCCCTGCCAATGCTGCTGGGACCCGTCTCCATGGAAACCCTGACCCTGTGCTATAACAGCGCAGCAGCTGCTGGGGTCTCTGTGTGAGCAGGGGGTGCTGAGAAATGGAGTCCACTGCTGACCAGATCCGGCCAATGAGCCGGACTTTGCCTGCCCCTGGTGTAGACACTGCAACCCACAGAAAATGACATACCATGCTAGAAAGACAGTTAGGTTGTAAGTACTTGTAGAAGGCAAGCATCACTGCTAAAATGTAGAGGACAGCACCTATCCTCATTGAGGATCTGAAGGACACCCTGCACAGCTGTATTAATCCTTTCATTTATACAACTGTAACAACTCCATTTGTTGCTAGGTTTTCAAATAATGCAGGGAGGGTTCAGGGAAGTGGACAATGCAGCTCAATTATTACAACTCATACTCCAGTATTAAATAAAGAAGTGTTAACATATACGCACCAACAAAACAATAACTGAAAACCAACCTCATCCACTATTAGAATATTCAAACAGTTAAAAAACAGAATGCATTGACCTGAAGACTGGCTATTTACTTTGATTGATTTTACCTTTGTATAAACATTCAAAAGGAAAAATATACCACACTTTCTCCAAATATGAGACGTTTTCAAGAATCCTTACGACCTCTTCCTATTCAAGTTGCTACAGGGATTTTTGTTGTTGTTCTGTACTGTTTATGAATGTCAGATAATTTTCCTGTACATGCTGCAAAAAGAGAATTACTAAACCAGTTATAATAGGCTTGGCTTCCCCAGAGGGTGCTGTGGCTTATCATAGTATCTTTACTGGTGTGGTCAAGAAAAACTCTGCCATGTTATATAGTATGACCAATTCTAATTTTAGAAGACAAATAACAGATGCAAGTCATGGGCAGAAGCAAATTATTGTAGCAAAATGTTATGTATGTACAACTTGGATTTGCAGGAATGTTTTCATTTTACATTAAGGAGAATTTTACCATCTGTTAATCTACTCATTGAAATGACTAAAACACCATGTATTGCAGTAGAAGTTACTAAATGATGCCAAGAACATGACTTTACTCTGTGACTGGAACGGACTGGACAGACTTCAGTACCTGTTTAAAGGGTGATGATGAACTGCAAATAAAAGACCTAAGCTGACAAATCCTGGTCCTTCCATGATGAACATAATGAAAAAGGACAACACCAGAAATGCAAGTTTTTACTAATTCTCCATTAAAAACACTACATGAGTTATACTATAAATGAGACAGCACTTGCATCATTTAGCATACAGATTAATTTGAAAAAGCAAGCAAGTTCCCATTAGTGTAGTTCTTTAAAAGCCTGCTAATATCTCCTGTTAGACTTAAGTACACATTGGAATACACGTCGGAAAAAAAATCCATATAACAGAAGAGTTAAAAATATATTTATACCTATACTAGTGAACTTCTTTATGTGTTTAACTCTATTAATTTAAACTTTTTTTTTTTAGCAATAAATGCTTTGAAAATTAGTCTACTTAATATATAAACTGAATTTTTATTACAAAAAAATCTTTTTCCACTTCCAATGTATATAGTTGGTCTAAGGAAAATATAAAAGCAAAATATAATCAGCCTTATCAGTTTGTAAGATATTCAACTTTAAAATGTGGATTTCTATTACCATATTATTTTTGTAAGAAATGTTTTCCACTTTTAAAATTATTTTCTATACTCAATAAATTATGGTATAAAAATACAGAGTACATATAATTAAAGTTA